>NC_059205.1:26606143-26848643 GCF_020615455.1 Coregonus clupeaformis
ACGGGGGAGGGAATGCTGTCACCTCCAGGTAGGTGTTTGTCCCCCTGTGTGCTGAGGGTATCAGGTTCTTGTCCAGTTCTGGCATTTAGGTCGCCACAGACTAGTACATGTTCCTGGGTCTAGAAATGATTGATTTCCCCCTCCAGGATGGAGAAGCTGTCTTCATTAAAGTATGGGGATTCTAGTGGGGGGATATAGGTAGCACACAGGAGGACATTTTTCTCTGTTGAGATCATTTCCTTTTGAATTTCTGACCAAATGTAAAATGTTCCTGTTTTGATTAATTTAATAGAGTGAGTTAGGTCTGCTCTATACCAAATTAGCATACCCCCTGAGTCCCTTCCCTGTTTCACACCTGGTAGTTTGGTGGATGGGACTACCAACTCTCTGTAACCTACCAGCACTCTGATCCTCTCCTCTAGTGCTCTGTTCTTCTCCTGCTGATGTTGTCTCACCACAGTCCAGAGTGCAGATATGTCTCTCTCCACCTCCAGCTCTCCAGGTCTAGTTAAGGAGGTGTTGTTGTGCTGAAATGCTGTCTGGGTCTGTGCTGACTGGAGTGTAATCACTTGCTGTTCCAGCTCCACCTGCCTTACCTCCAGCTGGGTGAATTTATCCATCATTTCAATGAGGGAGTAGTACTCTGTGCTGGGAAGTTGACTTTCCACTTGGGGTTGCTCGTCTGTGGGGTTATTTAATGAAGAGGTCTGGTCTGACCCGCTCGGGGTGGGGGTATCGGTCTCAAGGGAGAGCTTCTCCTGCTGAGTTATTTCTTTGATTAGGTGAAAGTCCAGCTGGAACTGTTTGGGGTTGCCCTGTACCAATACTGTTCCAGATTTATAGAGATTTATATTAGCTGACTCAGAGTCCTCGTTGTCTAGTATCCTGAGTTTCCACCCATCGCTAACACCCCCCCTCTTAACAGAGGGGTAGTGTGCTAGTACAGCACTGTGCCATGCCAGGGGATGGTCTGTGTGGAAGATAAGGTTGCTTATGTTCCCATTTTTATAAAAGTCAACAAAAAGTGGCTCCTGATTTCCCATAAGGAGCTTCATTTTGTACTCTTTTCGTGTCTTATCATTCTTTACATACAGAGGGTACTGTATTTTAATTACCTCTGAACAGCGGGAGGGTGCATCTAAGGCCTCTCCATTTGGTTGGGGTAGACTGTGCGACTCTCCTGCCATTGTTGGGCTCAAGGCCTTTGACACATCTCACTTCACACGTCAGTGCTAATTGAAGTTGTATCTCTTTGTACTAGCAAGCTTGGTAGCCTTAGCATTCAGTCCTTATAAAGTAAAATATATCATTGTAATGTATTTTTCTTTTGGTTTTTGAAAGTAAAAAATAGCTTCAGACTAAACATTACTCACTCAGTTCCAGGTTGCATTTGCTGTATAGCTTGGGAATAGTAATCCTTGGTAGTAGAAAGCCTTCCAGGTAATTCCAGGTAATTCCGTCCAAAATCAGGTTGTAGGTTTGGAGTTTTGGTTTGTAATGAAGGTTATGTTGTGGAGGGTAGCATCCTGTATATGTCCCTGCCAAAAAATCTAAGTTTATCTAACTCTAAACCTCTCTCTCTCTCTCTCTCTCTCTCTGTCTCTCTCTCTCTCTCTCTGTCTCTCTCTCTCTCTCTCTCTCTCTCTGTGTCTGTCTGTCTGTGTCATAGAGAATATACACTCACTCATATTCTCTCATATCTCCTCCCTTTCTTCTTCACCTCCTTATAAAGGTAGTGCTCCGGAGCGTTGTAAGTTGTTCCCAACTCCCTCTATACACAATCCAGAGGAACCTTTCTTCCGGAGCATTCCATTCCAGTTAGGCAACATCAGCCCAGGGGACGGCCCCCCGGCCATGCGCTCCTATCACGCCATCATAGACGGCACAGACAAGTAAGCAAATTAACCAAAGAATCAAAACATGGCCAATTTATGACAATTTAGTAGCAGTGAGTAGCAGTACAATGGTTGAGATAGGTAGAGGTTTAATGGTCGCAATGGTAATAGGTAAGCTAGTACTAGGGGGTATAGTTCTTCTTCCATGGACGGGTCACGTGGTGAAGAAAAAGTCCTGGCCCGAGTAACAGGAGTAATATTCTCTACAGGAGGAAGGGATCTCTCAAGGGCAGGAAGTGGAAGTCCATCTTCAATTTAGGAGGCAGACTCCATGACCCGAGACGAAGGAACAAGAACTCAACCAAAGGTATGCATCCTCTCCCATAAGAATCAGTGCCACACTGATGTTATTATCTTTCAATACAATGCTTAGCTTTGCAATGGTAATAATGATTAATTTGAGTTTTACAATCATCTCTCCATTTCTCTGTAGAAAAAGAGAAAACTGTCTTAAGGCCAGCCAAGAGCATGGATTCCTTGAGCTCAATGCCCTATCAGCATGAAGGTACTCCTCCTTCCTTGTTTACCCACTCTTTATTGATTCCTTGTTTAATGTATAGATTTAGGTTAATATGTTTGTAGAGTAATCCATGGATGAAATGAATGTATGCTGTTAAAGCTAAGGCATACTTACATTTCTGTGTTCAGTAGTACTATAGGCTTACACTTATGACAGTTTCATCTGTAGACTAATGTGACTGTTTACCATACCTTACAGGTTCCAGTCAACGACCCCCTTCCACTGTCATGTCCCCCCTGGCTCAGCCCTCTCCCTGTCCCCAAGGTGGTGTGGATGGAGGGGCATCCAGTAGTGGTAGGGATGTGGGCAGCGGATATGCTGTGACCTTCCGGAGGGGTCAGGGGGCTAGTGTGAGTGTAGTGAGCGGGAGCGGGGGAACAAAGGGCACATACAGTCGACTGGACAGTCACTGTGGTGGGGGCAACAGGACTGAGGCTCTGCAACCCCCATCCAGATCCCCAGGACTCTCCAGCAAAGCGGACCGGCGGGCAGGGATACACATCTCCGGACCTTTCTCAGTCACCGTCCCCCTTCACATCACATCAGGCCTGGCCTTTGGGGTGCTGCAGGGTGGTGGAGCAGACAGGGGCAACCATAGAGGAGGAGAGGAGAGTGGAGATAAGGGAGAGGGTGGGGAGGGTGAGAGACAGAAGGGAAGGGAGGGTGGGAGACAGAAGGGAAGGGAGGGTGGGAGACAGAAGGGAAGGGAGGGTGGGAGACAAAAGGGAAGGGAGGGGGAAAGGCACATCCGAGTGGAAGTTGTGGGGGAGGACGAGACTGACAGAGTCAAGAGAAGAGATGAAGAGGAGGATGATAAAGTTGAAGGAAAAGAAGAAAGAGGAAAAGAGGAGGAAGCGAATGGGGACTGTGTCTCTAAGCTGTCAGAGGAGAGGGGTGAAGAGAGTCGGGGTGAGGGTGTAGGAGAGGATGCAGTAAAGCCTGAAAATGATGAGGAAGAGGAGGATGAAGAAGGAGAACACATGGGTATGTCTGATCATTCATGTATTTTAACGATCATAATACAATTGTCCAATAAGGGAAGTAAAGCCATGATTGTAGTAGGATTATTGATCCTGTTTGGGTTGAGTTTTCCACACTTTTGTGGAAATTGAATTATTGACAATTGGTGATTTAACAATATAAGTTGGATAGGACTTTTGTGTTAAGCTGTAACATCTACATATAATTGTCAGAAATCAAAGGCTCTGTGCAGACTGCCCTGGATGCCCCAGATATGTCAGGTGTCAGAAATGAGGCAGTTGCCACAGATGTGCCGTACCCGCCGACAATGGTGGAGGACAATGCACAAGTCCAGGACTGTCCACTAGACTTTCAGGATACTTTTGGATTCCTGGACCTCATGGACAGCAGTGCCTCCACCAAGGTGTGTGTGTGTGTGTGTGTGTGTGTGTGTGTGTGTGTGTGTGTGTGTGTGTGTGTGTGTGTGTGTGTGTGTGTGTGTGTGTGTGTGTGTGTGTGTGTGTGTGTGTGTGTGTGTGTGTGTGTGTGTGTGTGTGTGTGTGTGTGTGTGTGTGTGTGTGTGTGTGTGTGTGTGCGCGTGCACGTGCACGTGTGTGTTTAATCATTTAGTCATGATCCTAACCTCTCTTCTCCATCCTCTTTCCTCCCAGATGTTCCAGGCGTTCTCAGTGGAGCCTCATCATGGGGAAGATGAGTATGAGGACGAGGTGGAGCAGAGATCCCCTGGACTCTCACATGACAGACCAGACTCTGTCACACAGCCACCTGTAGACACACAGATACAAATACAGACAGGCTGCCAAACAGAGACACATACACTGAGGCAGACACAGACACCCACACACAGACCTCTAAGCTTTGATCAATATGGGCGAGCCAACAAGTCAATGAGTCTGCCTTACATGCCCAGGCCCTTCCTGCCTGCTCTGTCCTCTTCCTCTGAAGAAGAGGATGATGACGACGAAGATGATGATTATGACAGAGAAGATGAGGGGGACGATGATGACATGTTCTGTAAAAGTCTACCGTCTAGTTTGGTGTTCAACAGACTGACATGGAGTGGGCCTCAGACTGATGTGGAGAAGGGTTTGTCCCTCCCTGCTAAGCCCGCACAACAATTGGACAGTGCTTCTGATGACAGACCAATTCCTATGGACCTGTCACAGAGTTCTGAGGCCAGAATGCCTCCTGTGCACTTGGACATTGATTCCCCTGATTGCTGTGACCCACCAGAAGAGGTCTTGAGACATAGCAAGGCTGAAGAAGAGAATAGACTGGAAGCGATGGAACTGGTGGAGGAGGAGGATGCAGGACAGGATCCAGACAACCAGGAGAACGACCAGGCAGACACCCTGACGAATACATGCACAGAAAGGTAAGCAGAGGTGGGTTATGAAGTGAATCAAAGTCAAGAACAGTATATCAAAATAAAGGTACATGATAAATGTTACCTGTCATCATAGATCTGATGTGTCTTACTCTTCACCTTACAGCACTGAGATACAAGAAAGTTGTCACTCGGTTGAAACCAGCATGATGGAGGAAGAGGAAACACCAGGTGACATTGAGAGGGGCCTCGCTTCAGCATACTCATCAACTGACTGTGAGGAGGCCTCACTGCAGACCACTGCAGACAAAGAGGGAGAGGACACTAGAGTTCACCTGCAGCTCAGAGACGAGGAGGAGGACCTGAAGAGTCACTGTGGTGAAGAAGGTATGAATTCAGAGGGTTACAATGGCGACACTGTGAACGAAGCCGAGAAAGCAGATTCACAAGAGCATTTACTCACTGCCTGTCATATAGTTTCCTGTGCTGAAGAGCCAAAGAACATAATCAATGAGCGATCAGAGGAAGTTTCAGCAGGGGGCGCAATGGAGCAGCCTAAAAATAGCACTGAGAGGGAGAGAGAGGGAAAGAAGGAAGATGGAGAGGAGAAGAAGGTAGAGGAAGAGATGGAGGAAAGAGAAGATAGAAATGGGGGAGAATTTAACAAACAAGAAGGAGAGGTAACAAGAACTGAGAGAGAGGAAGATATGGACAAAGGAGAGGAGAGAGATGTATTAAAGGAGATGGAAGAAACAGAGGGGGAGGACGTTGAAGTGGAGGCGAAGGAACAAAGAGGAATGATTGAAGAAGAGGAAAGGATAGCAGGTGAGGAAGGGGAAGTAGAAGAAGAGGACATAGAGCAGGAAGAGGTCATTTATGAAGAGATGATGAGCATAGTAGCCAGGGATGACATGATGGAAAGTGGAGAGAGGAAGGGTAGGGAAGGGGAGACTGAGGAAAGTAAAGTTAAGGAGGAGGTGATAGAAACCAAAGAGGGGGAGAGGATTAGAGTACAGCAGAAAGAGACAATGAAAGAGATAAAGGAAGGAGAGAGTAAGGCAAGTGAAGAGATGAGTGCAAAAGAAGAGACGAAGCGAGAGGAGGAAGGAGTGGATACCATGGGAGAGACTGAGGAAGAGGCAGCTGAAGAGGGGATGGAAAATATGTTGATTGATAATGAGAAGCAGAAACAGCACCTAGAGGCACAGCATGTTTTAGAGAGAAGAAAAAGAGATATAGATCTGATAAAGGATGTTGTGGGAGAGGGAGATGAGGAGGGAGATAAAGAGATGGAAGTGGGAGGTGTAATCAGGGACGAAGAAGGAGATAGTATACTTGTGGTCCAACAGGAGACAGAAGAACGTGAATCAACAGGGCCAGATAAGGAGAACGAAGAGAGGGAGAATGGAGAGACAAAAGAGCAACTACAGACACCAACAATAATAGAGGAAAGAGAAGAAGAACTGAAAGAGGTCCAGATAAACAGCAAAGAACTGAATGAGGGACAGAAGGAAGGGAGAGGTAGTAAAGTGGGTTTTGAAAAGGGGGTGGGGAGAGTGCTGGTCAGGTCTAAACAACAAACACCCCCTAAAGTGTATCAAGCAAGATCAGTGCCAATGGTACCACCCAAGCCACATCAATGCCAAATAACTGCACTGAACCTCAGACAACAGCAGCAAAGGGAGAGGAGAGAGGCAGACAGAGACAGGGGGAAGGGAAAGGTACACAGGGCTTTGGGACAGCAAGATAAAGAGAGAAAGTTGGAAGGGAAGCCAGAGCATGGCAAAGTCTGCGAGACAGAACAAGGGTGGAATGAGAAAGGGGAAGAAGAGGACAGAGGCAAAAGGGAGTGGCAGGCACAGTGGGGAGGGGAGAGGAGGAGAGATGTGTATGAGGGGGGAATGAGAGACATGATGAAGAACAGTCCAATAAGTATGTGTTTTGATGAAGCTGTTGCCATGGGAATCAAGAGAGGGAGAGAGAAAGAGGGCAGTGAGAGGGAGAAACAGAAAGAGTGAGGATATGAAGTACAATAAAGAGAAAGAGGTGGACAAAGACACCAGTAAATGTTGTAGTCATCGACTCTGTCTGGACGGTTAGTATACAACTGATCATTTATATACAATATATAAGTACATTACATAAAAAAAAAATATATATATATATATATATACTCCCTGTATAATTCAGCCTGGGCCTAGAACCGTCCCACTTAGATTCAGGGCAACTGATCCGCCACACTTTATCTCTCTCTCTCCCCCTCTGTAAATGTCCCCCTTTTTGTTGCTGCTTTTAACCTATTAATGTAACTTACCATTTTTGCTTTTAACCTATTAAT
Source organism: Coregonus clupeaformis (assembly GCF_020615455.1). Lineage (NCBI taxonomy): Eukaryota > Metazoa > Chordata > Actinopteri > Salmoniformes > Salmonidae > Coregonus > Coregonus clupeaformis. The sequence continues at coordinate 26,613,205 of NC_059205.1, forward strand.
GTAACTTACCATTTTAACTGCTTGGTTTTAATCAATCTGCAAAGAGTTGTCAATATACACCAAGTATGGAAATCTCAGTTATCACATCTCATGCATAACCACCATGGGTATTGTTAAGGGTGAGCAAGCAAATGGTGAGAAAGCAAATATAATAACTTCTTATGAGTTAATGATTGCTTACTGATTGTCTGGAGATGTTTTTAAGGACAATGTGTCATTATTTGTATAAATTCCATAAAACAATGCATTTTCAGTTTTTTATTTGTTTTTGTGAATAAACTTATTCTGCAAAGAAAAGTGGTCGTCTTATTTGTGTTTTCAAAAATAATTTTACTAGTAGCTAGCAGACATTAAAACCAGGTAGCTAGGCGTTTATGACGGATTTCAAATAAATATCCCCATATAAGGGCATTTATTAGAAAGTTTATGGTACTTTCTGTCGTCATTTCCGTTATCTATCTTTCCGGATAAAGTTTATTTATTTATTTCACAAACGAATGCTGCTTGAGATCTTCGAGAAGCTTTGCAATAGTAGAAACGATTCTGTTATAAACATTTTACAGAGGCACTAGCACTGCATATTTGTTTCTGTGTAACAACGGTGATTTTATTTGATGAGCAATGTCTAACACTGTTTCTTTTAGTACACAAATAGGCGCAATCATGGATGTGCTAGCAAAGGCAGCTGTTGCAGAAATAACCAAATTTGTAGATGAGGGTACTGTCGTGCTTCGGCTGGAAATGTGTCGGAAAGAAAATGAGATAGAAGGCCTTCAAAATAGTTTACAGCTGATGGAAAGAGAACTGAGGAAAGCTCAAAGGGAAGCAGCAGAACGAGGGACCAATGAGAGGCAACATGCTGAGGGAATTCCGCTTGGAAGTGGGACCTCACAAAAAGGTGAGCGCTCACCCTTAGTTTAGTGCTGTCAAGCAGGGCCCGGTTTCCCAAAAGCATCTTAAAGCTAAATTCATCGTTAGACCCATATGATCCTATCGTACCATATACCTATGGTTCTAACGATTAACTTAGCCTTTTATACCTAGGACAATGTACCTCATTAGTGTAATCAGGATTTGAGGTGTAGTGAGGTCCGGAAGGTACGCGCCCCCAATTAAAATGCTATTTGGAGAACAGCAAAAATAAGTAAAAATGACCCAAGTCATTATCACCTCTGCTGCTGTAGGTTTATTCACCTCAGTCATCTACAAACACAGCATATTAGCTATACAATTGTAATGTTATACCCTTAAAAGGGGGGAAATATGAAAACGGATTCACACGAACACGTAGCATTAGGTACTGTTCAGTCAGTTGTAATGATGAATTGCATAAAGTCATCAATTATTTACTTGGATATCTCTTTTCCCAAATTACATAGCTTTCGCATTTGTAGTCCTAGGCATTACTAATATACAGGAGTGAAAGGATAATTAATTTCTTCCGGTGCAGGACCTCCAAAATGTTTAATGGGTGTAATCATAGAATTACATATAGAATCCCTATTAATTCAATAGGATCTCTGTGGGCCTAGTCATAAAGATTTGTCATTTAACTTTTTTAATGTATTACATTTTATTGTGGCATAAACACAACCAGTCATCATTTGTTTTAATTATTGTGATTGGCTAATGTTTTACTGGTAAGGCGTACCCCCACAATATTTTTACCGGGACACCGTACCGCCTTACTTTCACCCCTGCTAATATATGCCATTTAGAAGACACTTTTATCCGGAACGACTAACAGTCAAGTGCCACACAAACAGACATCAATGGAGCACACAGATGATTGTATCACATTCACATTAATTATTAGAATATTACTTACTATTCTGTATTAATATCAGTGATGTAGTGGTAAGAAAAAGGTGGGTAATAAACCCCAGTGGGCGATCGAGATAAGACTAAAAACCACTGATATAAACGTTTTAGAACCGTATTGTTTGCATTTCAATTGCATTTTAATGTAGGCCTATATGGAAAAAAATCCACTGTACTAACCTCTCTGCTTGCTTCCTCTCTCTATGTCCTCTGCTTCCTCCTGTATACATTGCAGCCTGCCTCTGCCTCACCACTGAGCGCCTCATCACTGTCTGTCTCAGTAGCCTACTCTCTATAAAGCAAAGTTATTATGAGAACTTAGTAGGCTATTTTTTGCTCCTGCTGAGGTAGGCTCCGTTTAACAGTAGCTTCTTACTTCATCCTTCTAGCTGGCTAAGTAATACTAGCCAGAGCCCTTCAACATTACTGCAATAGAAGTCTCTGCCGGCAGCTAGCCACCTGACTGACTGACATATCTATAAGTGACTATTTACCAGTTGTGCACTCGTTCTCTGATAGTCGGTTTTTGTTTGTTTGGGGAATGTCTGTAGACATGGCAGGAGTCGCGGGACGGTTTTAAAATTGCCTTTTGTCCGGTATCTCGCAAACACACTGTCAGCAGCATCTCTAGTTACCTACTTGAGCCGACTCTGAGCTGGGCTGGTTCGTTTTACGTCTCAGGCCTTCGGGCCTGTGCTGCGAGAGGGCGGGGTTAGCCATTTGAGAGAGTGGTTGCTGCTAAAAAGGCAAAACCGGAAGGCAAATCCGGGAGATGCAGGCGAACATAAACAAACCACTGTTCATGATTCCACTCGTTTGCAAAGAGGCTGGCGCGATTAGAACCCAATCAGATCAAGAATATAAGCGCTCTGAGCTTTGATCAACGCTGGGAGCAATATTTAGATGTTGACCCGTAATTGATTTTCTTTGTTGTGTACAAAATATATACACTGCTCAAAAAAATAAAGGGAACACTTAAACAACACAATGTAACTCCAAGTCAATCACACTTCTGTGAAATCAAACTGTCCACTTAGGAAGCAACACTGATTGACAATACATTTCACATGCTGTTGTGCAAATGGAATAGACAACAGGTGGAAATTATAGGCAATTAGCAAGACACCCGCAATAAAGGACTGGTTTTGCAGGTGGTGACCACAGACCACTTCTCAGTTCCGATGCGTCCTGGCTGATGTTTTGGTCACTTTTGAATGCTGGCGGTGCTTTCAATCTAGTGGTAGCATGAGACGGAGTCTACAACCCACACAAGTGGCTCAGGTAGTGCAGCACATCCAGGATGGCACATCAATGCGAGCTGTGGCAAGAAGGTTTGCTGTGTCTGTCAGCGTAGTGTCCAGAGCATGGAGGCGCTACCAGGAGACAGGCCAGTACATCAGGAGACGTGGAGGAGGCCGAAGGAGGGCAACAACCCAGCAGCAGGACTGCTACCTCCGCCTTTGTGCAAGGAGGAGCAGAAGGAGCACTGCCAGAGCCCTGCAAAATGACCTCCAGCAGGCCACAAATGTGCATGTGTCTGCTCAAACGGTCAGAAACAGACTCCATGAGGGTGGTATGAGGGCCCGACGTCCACAGGTGGGGGGTTGTGCTTACAGCCCAACACCGTGCAGGACGTTGGCATTTGCCAGAGAACACCAAGAGTGGCAAATTCGCCACTGGCGCCCTGTGCTCTTCACAGATGAAAGCAGGTTCACACTGAGCATGTGACAGACGTGACAGAGTCTGGAGACGCCGTGGAGAACGTTCTGCTGCCTGCAACATCCTCCAGCATGACCGGTTTGGCGGTGGGTCAGTCATGGTGTTGGGTGGCATTTCTTTGGGGGGCCGCACAGCCCTCCATGTGCTCGCCAGAGGTAGCCTGACTGCCATTAGGTACCGAGATGAGATCCTCAGACCCCTTGTGAGACCATATGCTGGTGCGGTTGGCCCTGGGTTCCTCCTAATGCAAGACAATGCTAGACCTCATGTGGCTGGAGTGTGTCAGCAGTTCCTGCAAGAGGAAGGCATTGATGCTATGGACTGGCCCGCCCGTTCCCCAGACCTGAATCCAATTGAGCACATCTGGGACATCATGTCTCGCTCCATCCACCAATGCCACGTTGTACCACAGACTGTCCAGGAGTTGGCGGATGCTTTAGTCCAGGTCTGGGAGGAGATCCCTCAGGAGACCATCCGCCACCTCATCAGGAGCATGCCCAGGCGTTGTAGGGAGGTCATACAGGCACGTGGAGGCCACACACACTACTGAGCCTCATTTTGACTTGTTTTAAGGACATTACATCAAAGTTGGATCAGCCTGTAGTGTGGTTTTCCACTTTAATTTTGAGGGTGACTCCAAATCCAGACCTCCATGGGTTGATACATTTGATTTCCATTGATAATTTTTGTGTGATTTTGTTGTCAGCACATTCAACTATGTAAAGAAAAAAGTATTTAATAAGATTATTTCATTCATTCAGATCTAGGATGTGTTATTTTAGTGTTCCCTTTATTTTTTTGAGCAGTGTACTTTTATTATTTTTCAAATTAGAAAAAATTACCAAAGTCCAGACCTCAGTGTCCTCATATGTAGTTACGGCCCTGCTATCAAGTCAGGTTACTTGCCCTGTTCAAGGTTTTGTTTTATCGCTTATTTGACACATTTCTAACAATTACATAAACCATCTACTCTACTTCCAGGTAATGAAGAGGACCAGAAATCCCAAGCCACTCCTGTAGAGGACCCAGAGAAGTTCAATGAGCTGCAGAGCTCAGGACACCTTGAGGAGGCGAGGGGTGGACTGGAGTTTCTGGTGAAAGCAGAGCAGGTGGAAAAACATGTAGCCCAGGGAACCATACAAGACCCAGGAATCACAGGCAGTTTGGACTTTAGAATGGATGAGAGAGATAGTCAGCTGTGGTTCTCTGTTACACAAGGACTAAGTGGGAATGATTCCACTCACCCAGATGGGTCTTACACTACAGAGAGATGCTTACAGATGTTTTCCTCTCAGGCAGATCAATATCCCGCTCCCATCCCATCCCATCCTGCTTCCTGCAACTCTTTGTCTACTGCAGAGAAACCGCTTAATGACATTTTCAGCACTGTCCCAGTGAAAGTGGAGCCCGAGTGGCATCCTCTTTATAATGGCGATGCCATGTCTGAGTCCTTTCAAGCTGAGCAGGGGCAGTACAGAGATACTCTGCACCCTTTAGTGATGGAGGGCTTGATTTTACAGCCCAGACTGCAGCAGCCAGGACCTTCTTCACAAGGGCTCATGAGAGCAACTGAGAACACATCTGAGTCAAACTCGCACAACAATGAGCATATTCTTAATAAGAACAGATTGAAAACAAAAAGGATGGTAAATGTTTGGAGAGCTGTACCAAACCAGAAAATGTTCATATGCTCATTGTGTGGAAAGAGCTTCCACCGCCATTGTCAACTTGAAGCACACCAGCACTCTCATGCGGGAGTCAAACCATACAGATGTCTTGAGTGTGGGAAAAGTTTTACGCAGAAAACCAGACTTAAGTCACATCAGAGTGTCCACACGGGTGAGAGACCTTTCAGTTGCAGACTCTGTGGCAAGATGTTTGCAAGGCAGGACAACTGCCAAAGACATGAGCGATTTCACAGTGGACAAAAGCCATTTAGTTGTGTGCAGTGTGGTAAAAGTTTCACGGTTCTCGGTAACCTCAAAATACATCAAAAACATCAATGTAAATTTGCCAATGTCATAATGTAAGAATGCATGTTGTTCAGTGTTTTCCTCAGCGTTGTACAGTTAACCCTTTTAACTGTCTCTTCTTGAAAAACATGTTGAACAATTATTTCACCTTAAAACCCTATTACTTACAACTCAAATAAGAACTTCAAATTGTTTTTTTTCCAACTTGATGTTTATTTATGAAATTACAGAGCTCTACCAGGCGGTTGAGAAGTTAAAAGAGGGAATGCCATATTAGAATTTTACTAATCTCAACAATATTACATAAATTACTTGATATGCTTCAAGGGCTTTATAGGAATGTAAGCATTGTTAAATGAGGATGTCAAATTTGAACAAATGGTCATTTTGTGTGTCATACCATGAATTTTCAGGTTGTGTATAGTGCAATCAGGGCCGGCTCCAGCCATAAGCGACATAAGCGGTCGCTTGGGGCTCCCGGCCGCGGGGGGGTGGGGGGGACTGTCGGGGTCACAACTTACTATTGAGAGTAAGAATAGTAGAATACACCAGGTGCAATTTAGAAATGTGGTTGTGCACCAGCAGATTTCTCTTATTACGTCAGTCACTCAATTTGCTGACAATTACAGAGGAGCTACACCAGGATTACACATGTGCAAACTGAACAGGATGTCAGCGTGGTAACTTTACCTGCTACACCAGCGACATAAACAGATGCGCGCATGGAATTAGAATCAGTAGCGCTCAGTCACTTTTGCAAGGAATATATTGACTTTGCGTCCAATATGGGAAGACCAGTGGAGGCTGCTGGGGGTGGACGGCTCATAATAATGGCTGGAATGGAGCAAATGGAATGGCATCAAGCCATTTGTTTGTATTTGATACCGTTCCACTGAGTCCGCTCCAGCCATTACTACGAGCCTGTCCTCCCCAATTAAGGTGCCACCAACAACCTCTGGGGTAGACTATATGACAACAACCATATTGTCATTACATCAAAAATAAAGTTGAGTAAAAATTCTACAACCAGAGGTATACAAGATGGCGTATTGAATACACAGCGGTACAAATCACCTCAAGATAAAAACATAATATTCAATATCAGTAAGTTAGACTAAATATTAACATTTCATATATTCGAGGGTAATAACATTCAATCTGGATAATAACACAAAATAAATTATAAGGCTAGAGAAATGTATCGACAAATATTCCAACAACACGCAACACCCGAACATGACGGAAGATAAACGAGGAGAATCGATCTCCAAGAGAAAACGCGACTCGTCGACTGATACAGATTATTTATGCTTTTCACCACTGGAACTGGTAAGTGTGGAAAGCGACCTGTTGAAGTCGATAAATGAGAAACTGGGCATACTAGAGTTGGTGAGTAAATATGTAAAAGAGTTGAAGGCGAGTCTTGAAATGAGTGACGGAAAAGCTGCGATAATGGAGAGCGATACAAAAAAACTAAAAGGGGCAGTCACTAGGATGGAAACGGTCGTTAAGGAACTTAAAAAGGAGAACAACTTTCTGAGAGAAGCCTTACTAGACATACAAACTAGATTGATGAGAGAAAATCTAGTACTTATGGGTATCCAGGAAAAATAGGGAGAGATTACAGAAAAACTTGTGAAGGACTTCTTTCTTACAGCGCTTCAAATTCCACTCGAGGCTGTCGACAAAATCCAACTCGAACGTGTACACCGTTTCGGACAAAGAGGACAGAGATATGAGCATCCAATCGTTGCCAAATTTGCTTTTTTTTAAGGATAAAGTAACGGTTAAAAGGTAAAAGACTTGCTGGCACGAAAATAGGCATGAATGTGTGTTGCTCTTGTTGTCGATAAACTGTATATTGACAACCAAATGTTCCACGACACAAAGACTACTCCATGGCTATTCTGAAAGTTCTAATAGAGGAGTCGAATAATAGAACACCCAATAGCCATGGTAGGGATTGTAATAATAAAACACATTTATAGTATTTTATAAAGGGATAAGACGGTATTACAAGAAAAGATAACAAGCAAAAGAATACATCTTCAAATACAACTAAATTAGAACACAAGTACTCAATCAACATAGTGGAGATAAAAACATAGCAAACAGAAGACATAGAAGGCACAGTATGTGTGGATGGAAGGTGTGGTGTGCAATTTTTGTGTTTGAATAAGTGTGGCGTTAAGTGAGTAAGAGGAAATGGTTGCATATCCCACAACCAACGTGTGTCTGTGAGCAGGGGTTGGGAGAGAGCTTTCAATTTTGTGCAGATGAAGGATATACATTTTAAAATATAGTATACATCTAATATATTTTTGGATTGTCCTATCATTATGGAACGATCCCCAACCCTATATCCTAGACACCCACCTGAGCGACCCATACACCAAAGAGAAGTCCCCATCTGTTTTATGGACCTGCTGTGAGTTGCCTATATGCAGCCAAAACAGAAAAATAAATGCGGTCAGAGACCTACTTGAGCAGCACTGCCCCCTCAAGATTCTGAGCCTGCCTGGCAGGGTTGGTCCTACAAAGCCAGAGCCCCCTGATGGGAGAGCATAATATACAAGGAAATTCTCAAAGCTGCTAATGAGAACCTTGACGACCTTGTACATAACCGGTGGGGATTCCGGTGGGGTACGCCCACCCAGGTAGTGGCAGTGCTGGCAACACTGGCTGCAGTAACCCATGGGGAGGGGGTCACACTCGGACAATCAGAGAGGGGGCTTATCATTGTGGCACAAAATAATCAAAGGTCTGACTGCACGGAGATGCTTGGGAAAAATGGTTACAACGGGGGACCAGAGTGTTTGTGTCTCAGGGAAGAGGGTGGATCTGATCTCCATCACCTAGGACTTGACATAGATTAAATAGATTAATCAAATCTCACATTGTTGTAAATTTTTTCTCAATCTTGCATGCTTTCTCAAACAGCTGTAACTGTATATGCATTCGTATATGCATTCGTAAATCAGGTCCTTTCTTGAGTTGGGCTCTGGGATGTAACAACCGTTGAGCATCTGATTTTATGGTTCATTGTGGAGGAAAGGGGTTGAGTATGTGCGTGTGTGTTTATCCAACATCTGTTGCAAGGGGGTAAGGATGCTAGGGAGAATATAGGATGAACCACAATAATTGTTTGGTAAGATAATAATTGCTTGTAAAAAATGTAATGTAATACAATGGCAATCCGGGTTATAGATTAAAATCCTACGCATGAACTGCCAACATTATTATGCATATTAATTGATAATGATGGAAAATAAGATATGCAAGATATTTGAATAGATATATATTTTTAAATAGCTATATATATATATATATATATATATATATATATATATATATATACAGTGGGGGAAAAAAGTATTTAGTCAGCCACCAATTGTGCAAGTTCTCCCACTTAAAAAGATGAGAGAGGCCTGTAATTTTCATCATAGGTACACAAATGAGAAAAAAAATCCAGAAAATCACATTGTAGGATTTTTTATGAATTTATTTGCAAATTATGGTGGAAAATAAGTATTTGGTCAATAACAAAAGTTTCTCAATACTTTGTTATATACCCTTTGTTGGCAATGACACAGGTCAAACGTTTTCTGTAAGTCTTCACAAGGTTTTCACACACTGTTGCGACCGGGAGACTCATGGGCGGCGCACAATTGGCCCAGCGTCGTCCAGGGTAGGGGAGGGAATGGCCGGCAGGGATGTAGCTCAGTTGATAGAGCATGGCGTTTGCAACGCCAGGGTTGTGGGTTCGATTCCCACGGGGGGCCAGTATAAAAAAATAATGTATTCACTAACTGTAAGTCGCTCTGGATAAGAGCGTCTGCTAAATGACTAAAATGTATACAGTGGGGGAAAAAAGTATTTAGTCAGCCACCAATTGTGCAAGTTCTCCCACTTAAAAATATGAGAGAGGCCTGTCATTTTCATCATAGGTACACGTCAACTATGACAGACAAATTGAGAATTTTTTTCTCCAGAAAATCACATTGTAGGATTTTTAATGAATTTATTTGCAAATTATGGTGGAAAATAAGTATTTGGTCACCTACAAACAAGCAAGATTTCTGGCTCTCACAGACCTGTAACTTCTTCTTTAAGAGGCTCCTCTGTACTCCACTCGTTACCTGTATTAATGGCACCTGTTTGAACTTGTTATCAGTATAAAAGACACCTGTCCACAACCTCAAACAGTCACACTCCAAACTCCACTATGGCCAAGACCAAAGAGCTGTCAAAGGACACCAGAAACAAAATTGTAGACCTGCACCAGGCTGGGAAGACTGAATCTGCAATAGGTAAGCAGCTTGGTTTGAAGAAATCAACTGTGGGAGCAATTATTAGGAAATGGAAGACATACAAGACCACTGATAATCTCCCTCGATCTGGGGCTCCACGCAAGATCTCACCCCGTGGGGTCAAAATGATCACAAGAACGGTGAGCAAAAATCCCAGAACCACACGGGGGGACCTAGTGAATGACCTGCAGAGAGCTGGGACCAAAGTAACAAAGCCTACCATCAGTAACACACTACGCCGCCAGGGACTCAAATTCTGCAGTGCCAGACGTGTCCCCCTGCTTAAGCCAGTACATGTCCAGGCCCGTCTGAAGTTTGCTAGAGTGCATTTGGATGATCCAGAAGAGGATTGGGAGAAAGTCAGATGAAACCAAAATATAACATTTTGGTAAAAACTCAACTAGTCGTGTTTGGAGGACAAAGAATGCTGAGTTGCATCCAAAGAACACCATACTTACTGTGAAGCATGGGGGTGGAAACATCATGCTTTGGGGCTGTTTTTCTGCAAAGGGACCAGGACGACTGATCCGTGTAAAGGAAAGAATGAATCGTGAGATTTTGAGTGAAAACCTCCTTCCATCAGCAAGGGCATTAAAGATGAAACGTGGCTGGGTCTTTCAGCATGACAATGATCCCAAACACACCGCCCGGGCAATGAAGGAGTGGCTTCGTAAGAAGCATTTCAAGGTCCTGGAGTGGCCTAACCAGTCTCCAGATCCCAACCCCATAGAAAATCTTTGGAGGGAGTTGAAAGTCTGTGTTGCCCAGCGACAGCCCCAAAACATCACTGCTCTAGAGGAGATCTGCATGGAGGAATGGGCCAAAATACCAGCAACAGTGTGTGAAAACCTTGTGAAGACTTACAGAAAACGTTTGACCTGTGTCATTGCCAACAAAGGGTATATAACAAAGTTTTGAGAAACTTTTGTTATTGACCAAATACTTATTTTCCACCATCATTTGCAAATAAATTCATTGAAAATCCTACAATGTGATTTTCTGGAAATTTTTTCCTCATTTTTTCTGTCATAGTTGACGTGTACCTATGATGAAAATTACAGGCCTCTCTCATCTTTTTAAGTGGGAGAACTTGCACAATTGGTGGCTGACTAAATACTTTTTTTCCCCACTGTATGTAATGTAAAAATGTTGGCCCATTCCTCCATGCAGATCTCCTCTAGAGCAGTAATGTTTTGGGGCTGTCGCTGGGCAACACGGACATTCAACTCCCTCCAAAGATTTTCTATGGGGTTGAGATCTGGAGACTGGCTAGGCCACTCCAGGACCTTGAAATGCTTCTTACGAAGCCACTCCTTCGTTGCCCGGGCGGTGTGTTTGGGATCATTGTCATGCTGAAAGACCCAGCCACGTTTCATCTTCAATGCCCTTGCTGATGGAAGGAGGTTTCACTCAAAATCTCACGATACATGGCCCCATTCATTCTTTCCTTTACACGGATCAGTCGTCCTGGTCCCTTTGCAGAAAAAACAGCCCCAAAGCATGATGTTTCCACCCCCATGATTCACAGTAGGTATGGTGTTCTTTGGATGCAACTCAGCATTCTTTGTCCTCCAAACACGACGAGTTGAGTTTTTACCAAAAAGTTATATTTTGATTTCATCTGACCATATGACATTCTCCCAATCCTCTTCTGGATCATCCAAATGCACTCTAGCAAACATCAGACGGGCCTGGACATGTATTGGCTTAAGCAGGGGGACACGTCTTGTACTGCAGGATTTGAGTCCCTGGCGGCGTAGTGTGTTACTGATGGTAGGCTTTGTTACTTTGGTCCCAGCTCTCTGCAGGTCATTCACTAGGTCCCCCTGTGTGGTTCTGGGATTTTTGCTCACCGTTCTTGTGATCCTTTTGACCCCACGGGGTGAGATCTTGCGTGGAGCCCCAGATCGAGGGAGATTATCAGTGGTCTTGTATGTCTTCCATTTCCTAACAATTGCTCCCACAGTTGATTTCTTCAAACCAAGCTGCTTACCTATTGCAGATTCAGTCTTCCCAACCTGGTGCAGGTCTACAATTTTGTTTCTGGTGTCCTTTGACAGCTCTTTGGTCTTGGCCATAGTGGAGTTTGGAGTGTGACTGTTTGAGGTTGTGGACAGGTGTCTTTTATACTGATAACAAGTTCAAACAGGTGCCATTAATACAGGTAACGAGTGGAGGACAGAGGAGCCTCTTAAAGAAGAAGTTACAGGTCTGTGAGAGCCAGAAATCTTGCTTGTTTGTAGGTGACCAAATACTTATTTTCCACCATAATTTGCAAATAAATTCATTAAAAATCCTACAATGTGATTTTCTGGATTTTTTTTTGCTCAATTTGTCTGTCATAGTTGACGTGTACCTATGATGAAAACTACAGGCCTCTCTCATCTTTTTAAGTGGGAGAACTTGCACAATTGGTGGCTGACTAAATACTTTTTTTCCCCACTGTATATTGAGGTGAGAGCATTGGAAATGCTTTTGGCGGTTGACCTGCTTCTGTTTTGTGGGTGGCACTGTGTGCTGTTTTCAATGGATGGGTCCTGGCCTCTCGGGGCCCTAGGGATCCGGAGGGACGGGGGTGGTATGCCGATCACTAGGATGACGGCCCAACTTGGGATGGGGAGGGTCTTTAGCGGGGGAATTAGTGGAGAACAATTGGAGGGTTACTTAGTAGGAATATACTTCTCCCATGGGCTCCCAAATAAACTCAAAAGAGGAGAATATATTAATTAACAGTAATTTCGATCCGAATGTGCAAATTGTCCAAACAGATACGCAAGGTAGATGGATTATTTTAAATATGTTTTTGGACCATAAACAGATATGGCTCATTAACAGATATGGCTTTTTTCCCCCACTGTATAATACATTATCAACCCTGCAAGCAATACAATACTCTATTATTATGGTGGGAGATTATAATACCTTTTTAAATAGCTCAATGGACTGTAAAGGAAATCACACTACTAACAATAACCCTCATGCGCTTAAGGAAATTGTGAATGTCATGGATACATTAGAACTAGTAGATATATGGAGGCTTAAATATGTTTAATCTTCAACATAGGAATGCTACCAAAAATAATTTACTGAAACTGGTTCCATTTACATTACATTTTCATCATTTAGCAGACGCTCTTATCCAGAGCGACTTACAAATTGGTGCATTCACCTTATGATAACAAGTGGGACAACCACTTTACAATATGTTTTTTTTTTCTCTCTTTGGGGTGGGGTAAGGGGGGGGGTAGAAGGATTACTTTATCCTATCCCAGGTATTCCTTAAAGAGGTGGGGTTTCAAGTGTCTCTACGGAAGGTGGTGAGTGACTCTGCTGTCCTGGCGTCGTGAGGGAGCTTGTTCCACCATTGGGGTGCCAGAGCAGCGAACAGTTTTGACTGGGCTGAGCGGGAACTGTGCTTCCGCAGAGGTAGGGGGGCCAGCAGGCCAGAGGTGGATGAACGCAATGCCCTCGTTTGGGTGTAGGGACTGATCAGAGCCTGAAGGTACAGAGGTGCCGTTCCCCTCACAGCTCCGTAGGCAAGCACCATGGTCTTGTAGCAGATGCGAGCTTCAACTGGAAGCCAGTGGAGTGTGCGGAGGAGCGGGGTGACGTGAGAGAACTTGGGAAGGTTGAACACCAGACGGGCTGCGGCGTTCTGGATGAGTTGTAGGGGTTTAATGGCACAGGCAGGGAGCCCAGCCAACAGCGAGTTGCAGTAATCCAGACGGGGAGATGACAAGTGCCTGGATTAGGACCTGTGCCGCTTCCTGTGTAAGGCAGGGTCGTACTCTGCGAATGTTGTAGAGCATGAACCTACAGGATTGGGTCACCGCCTTGATGTTAGCGGAGAACGACAGGGTGTTGTCCAGGGTCACGCCAAGGCTCTTTGCACTCTGGGAGGAGGACACAACGGAGTTGTCAACCGTGATGGCGAGATCATGGAACGGGCAGTCCTTCCCCGGGAGGAAGAGCAGCTCCGTCTTGCCGAGGTTCAGCTTGAGGTGGTGATCCGTCATCCACACTAATATGTCTGCCAGAGAAGCGATTCGCCACCTGGTTATCAGAAGGGGGAAAGGAGAAGATTAATTGTGTGTCGTCTGCGTAGCAATGATAGGAGAGGCCATGTGAGGATATGACAGAGCCAAGTGACTTGGTGTATAGCGAGAATAGAAGAGGGCCTAGAACTGAGCCCTGGGGGACACCAGTGGTGAGAGCACGTGGTGCGGAGACAGATTCTCACCACGCCACCTGGTAGGAGCGACCTGTCAGGTAGGACGCAATCCAAGAGTGAGCCGCGCCGGAGATGCCCAACTCGGAGAGGGTGGAGAGGAGGATCTGATGGTTCACAGTATCAAAGGCAGCAGATAGGTCTAGAAGGACGAGAGCAGAGGAGAGAGAGTTAGCTTTAGCAGTGCAGAGAGCCTCCTTGACACAGAGAAGAGCAGTCTCAGTTGAATGACCTGTCTTGACGGAGTCACCCATGATTCACCAAATTATATTTTGAAGGAGGAAGCAAAGTACTTTAAGCATATGTTTTCGTTTCAGTCACCTCCATCTCCTCTAACTAAAGCTAATTGTAGAGATCTTTTTTCTATTGATAATGTAAAATTAACAGCCATACAGAAAGACTCATGTAAAGGTGAAATTACAGAGGAGGAACTTCTGGATGCAATTAAAGACTTTAAGTCCGGGAAAACTCCAGGGTTGGATGGCATACCAGTCGAGGTATACCAAACCTTTTTTGATATACTCAGATGACCATTATTAGCATGTTTTAACCACTCCTATGTAAATGGTAGATTATCAGACACTCAAGAAGAAGGTCTGATTGCATTATTACTGAAACAGGATACAAGTGGAAAATATAAAGATCCAGTCCATTAAAAAAATTGGAGGCTTCAGTGTTGTGAAGCATAAATTCTAGCTAAATGTATAGCGCATAGAATTAAAAAGGTATTGTCAGACATTAATCATTCTAATCAGACAGGTTTTTACATGGAAGATACATTGGAGATAATATAAGGCAAGTACTGGAAACAATAGAACACTATGAAAAATCTGGGAAACCAGGCCTGCTATTCATAGCAGACTTCAAAAAGGCATTTGATAAAGTACGACTGGGGTTTATATATAAATGCCTGGAGCATTTCAATTTTGGAGAATCTCTTATAAAATGGGTTAAAATCATGTATAGTAACCCTATGTGTAGAATAGTAAATAACGGCTATTTCTCAGAAAGTTTTAAACTGTCAAGAGGAGTGAAACAAGGTTGTCCACTATTGGCATATTTATTTACTATGGCCATCGAGATGTTATCTATTAAAATCAGATCCAACAATAATAGCAAGGGATTAGAAATCCAGGGTTTAAAAACAAAGGTGTCATTGTACGCTGATGATTCATGTTTTCTTTTAAATCCACAACTTGAATCCCTCCACAGCCTCATAGAGGATCTAGAGACATTTTCTAACCTCTCTGGATTACAACCAAATTATGATAAATGTACTATATTACGTATTGGATCACTAGAAAATACAATTTTTACATTACCATGTAGTTTACCAATGGTCTGATGGTGATGTGGATATACTCACAATACATATCCCAAATGAAATATATGATCTCACTCCAATACATTTTAATAGAAAGTTAGCAAAAATAGATAAGATTTTGCTACCATGGAAAGGTAAATACCTGTCAATTTGTGGAAAAATCAGCCTGATTAACTCTTTAGTATTATCCCAGTTGACCTATTTGCTTATGGTCTTGCCTATGCCTAGCGAACAGTTTTTTAAATTATATGAGAAAAAAATATTCCATTTTATTTGGAACGGCAAACCAGACAAAATTAAAAGGGCCTATTTATATAATGAATATGAAATCGGAGGACAGAAATTATTAAATATTAATGCATTAGAACTATCACTAAAAGCTTCAGTCGTACAAAAGTTATACTTAAATCCGAACTGGTTCTCTAGCAAATTAGTAAGATTCTCTCACCCAATGTTCAAGAATGGCCTTTTTCCCTTTATTCAGATCACAACCTCTCACTATCAGTTATTTGAAAAGGAAATCATCTCCCAAATATCACTGTTTCTAAAACAAGCCATAGAAAGTTGGTTGCAATTTCAATTTAATCCTCCAGAAACGACAGAACAAATAATGCAACAAATATTGTGGTTAAACTCAAATATACTAATTGATTAAAAAAAGGTATAATCTTCGTAAATGATATCATCGGTAGGACTGGTGGAGTTATGTCGCACATGCAGCTAACAAAAACATATGGAAATGTCTGCTCTACCCAAAATTACAGCCAAATAATTGCTGCATTACCGCAAAAATGGAAGAGGAAAGTGGAGGGGGGAAAGAGTAAGGAACTTGTCTTTCGGCCTTGCATTAAAGAACATAATTGGTTAAAGAAAACTGTGATAAATAAGAAAGTATACCAGTTTCATTTAAGGACCGACGGATTGACAGCCGTCCCATATAGATTGCAAAATAGTTGGGAAGAGATTTTTGACGTACCGATCCCATGGCATAGTGTTTATGAACTGATACGCAAAACGACGCCGGATTCAAAGCTTAGAAGTTTTCAATTTAAATTATTATATAAAATTCTTGCTACCAATAAAATGTTATTTATATGGGGGATACAATCTTCCCAGCTCTGCAGATTTTGCTGCGAAGAGACAGAATCATTAGATCGTTTGTTTTGGTACTGTCCATTTGTAGCTTGTTTTTGGACACAGGTCCAGGAATGGCTAAAGGATTGCAATATTTACCTGGAGCTAACCCTGCAGATAGCATTATTGGGTGATCTGAAAAGTCATAGTCAATCGATCAATAATATAATAATACTTTTAGCAAAAATGTTTATTTTCAATTTACAATTTGTAGAAACGGTTCAGAACTTTTGTAAAACATCACAGTACAGTTGAAAAATTTATGGCAAATAGAAATCCAATATGGATGGTGTTAAGAGATAGATGGGTGGTGTTGAATGGAGTTGAAGGATGGGACTAATAACAACTAACAACTAATAACAATAAGATAACTAATCATGTAAGCATACTGTGTCCATAATAAGTATATAGGTTATAGGTTGAGAGCTTTTGTGAAAGAGCACAGATAGAAAGATATGGCATATAGAAGCAAACCGGATGGACATCATGAAAATGATCGGAGAGGTTGAGGGTAGAGGAAGTTCAGGAGTAAAAACAAACAAAATGTAATTATTGTAAAATTGACTGTGTCCATACAATTTATATAGTATGTATAAGCTGGAAGTAGAGGCCTAAGCATTGTTGTTCACTAGTTTATTCCAATTAGGGAAGGGGTGGTGGGGTTGGAAAGTAATAAAGGGAAATATATATTTTTTACAAAAAGACACCGACAACCATAAGCTACCGTCAAACACAAAATGTTTATTATGAACACACAGTAAAGGTTTGGGAAAAGGGGCTGAGCAGGACCCAAGGAATGAAACAATAATGTAAAAAAAAACTAAACTGATCTTGCCTGCCTCAAGAACCGCTAAGCTACTGCTAACCATACAAAAATACAGTGGGTGGTCCGCTCAGGTCTAACTAGTGTTTTTAGACAATGTTTTTTCTACGGGTAATGTATGCCCAAGGGCAACTTGCTAAATCCCCCTTTTCCCAGGAACAAATGAGTGAGTACACAAAAAACAGGACACCACAGTATCCATACTCCCAAACGAAAAGAGTCTGTCAGCAAACACAACTGACTGGCTTTTAAAACAATGGGATGTGTGATGTGAGTGAAAAACCAGAAACAGGTGGTGCAATGCAGAGGAATGTCCACTGATTGGTCCACCTCAGCAATCAGCAGACGAACGGATGTCGGACAGGTGGGACACCCCAACGATCACCAATCAGGAAAACAAGGGACACCTGTGATTAGGGCAGAAGGAGAGAAAAAAACAAATACACATACAGGATACCTGTATCCGTAACACTCCCACCCTTAAAAGAGCAAACCTACAAGGGTTTGCATCTCATGTACTATCCCTACACACAAAACAAATTTAAAGAGCAAAAGCATCTTCACGGGATAGAAAATAAATCCTAGATCTCTAAACACGAGACTGGCGTTTTCTATCAGGAGTCTGTATCACGTAATCAGTTTCACTTAGTTTATTTTCAATTACATAAGGACCAGAGAAACGTGCTGACAATGACGCTCCTGGCACAGGCAACAATACAAGAACTTGGTCACCCGGCTGCAGCGAACGAGAAACAGCCTGGTTGTCATAGTGCCGTTTCATACGTCTCTGTGAGGAAGACAGCGCTTTCTTTACTAGAGCACAGGCACCATGTAGGCGCTCACAAAAGCGACTAACGTAGTCCAACACATTTTATTTCTCACACAAACTGATCCTTAAGGTCTTTCATAGGTCCTCTCACGGTGTGTCCAAACACCAGTTCAGCTGGGCTGTACCCTAAGGATTCCTGTACCGTCTCACGGACAGCAAACAAACCTTGAGGAACTCCCTCATCCCAATCCTTCTCAGATTCCAAGCAATATTTACGGAGCATAGACTTCAGTGTCTGATGCCAACGTTCAAGCGCACCCTGAGACTCTGGGTGATATGCGCTTGACACGGTGTGTAACTGACAAGGATTTTAACACTTGTTTGAAAAGCTTAGAAAGGAAATTCGTACCCTGATCAGTTTGTACCACCTTAGGTAACCCAAAAGTTGAGAAGAATTTGATCAAAGCTTTACTCACCACCGGAGCAGTAATCCTTCACAGAGGAATGGCCTCTGGGTACCTGGTGGCCACACACATAATCGTCAACAGAAACTGGTTACCAGATTTTGTCTTTGGTAATGGTCCAACACAATCAACCAACACATGTTCGAATGGTTCACCTATGGCAGGTATGGGACAAAGAGGCGCGGGAGGAATAACCTGGTTCGGTTTCCCAGTTACTTGACAGGTGTGGCATGTCCGACAGAACTGAGCCACATCTTGTTTTAAACCAGGCCAAAAGAAATGTCGCAAAACCCGATCATAAGTCTTGGTGACTCCCAGATGTCCGGACCACTGGTGATCATGAGCGAGGGATAAAACATTTTGTCGAAAGGCTGTAGGAATCACTATTTGGTAAACAGCATTCCAATCTCCGCCAGCGTCAACATGGGATGTCCATTTACGTATGAGGAGATTACCATCAATGAAGTATGCCATGTTTTTCTTCCTTAGCTCCTCCACTGAGACAACACTAGAAAAACATTTAGCCAGGCTAATGTCAACCTTCTGGTTAGCGATCAGCTGCTCACGAGTGACTGGTAACTTTATTGCCTCAGCAACAAGTTCCACATACTTCTTCCTTTCCCTGGGCTGTTGGTCAGACTGCACCAGCTTACCAGAGGTAGCACCCAAGCTATCCTCTGGGTCACACACTCTGAATAGAATAGTGTTCGACAAATCTATCACGTCACCCACTGACAGCACAAGCGGGGAACACATATGGATAACCCTGTGCCAGCTCCTCGGAGAGAGACTGGTCACTTTTATCCAATACCTCCAATACGGGGATCACCTTTCCTCCGGCAATATCGTTGCCCATTATAAATGTCACACCTTTTACTGGCAACAACCGGACGCTGAGACGCTTCGTCATCTGATATGGAAACAAACCCCTCAAAAATGAACGGTTCATAACTGCGATCTGGGACTGGGACTTTCAAACCACCTTTACCCTGAGGCATCTGTTTTGATTCTGGTCTTACAACCGTACGAATCAGCCCAACACTCGTTGGCAGCCTGGCGTGCAGAGGCATCCCCTGTTTGCGTTTTAGCAGAAAGCAATCATTCTTCTTGAGCCACTCCTTTGTTGCCTTGGCCGTGTGTTTTGGGTCATTGTCATGCTGGAATACCCATTCCACTACCCATTTTCAATGCCCTGGCTGAGGGAAGGAGGTTCTCACCCAAGATTTGACGGTACATGGCCCCGTCCATTGTCCCTTTGATGCAGTGAAGTTGTCCTGTCCCCTTAGCAGAAAAACATCCCCAAAGCATAATGTTTCCACCTCCATGTTTGACAGTGGGGATGGTGTTCTTGGGGTCATAGGCAGCATTCCTTCTCCTCCAAACACGGTGAGTTGAGTTGATGCCAAAGAGCTCGATTTTGGTCTCATCTGACCACAACACTTTCACCCAGTTCTCCTCTGGATCATTCAGATGTTCATTGGCAAACTTCAGACGGGCCTGTATATGTGCTTTCTTGAGCAGGGGGACCTTGCGGGCGCTGCAGGATTTCAGTCCTTCACGGCGTAGTGTGTTACCAATTGTTTTCTTGGTGACTATGGTCCCAGCTGCCTTGAGATCATTGACAAGATCCTCCCGTGTAGTTCTGGGCTGATTCCTCACCGTTCTCATGATCATTGCAACTCCACGAGGTGAGATCTTGCATGGAGCCCCAGGCCGAGGGAGATTGACAGTTATTTTGTGTTTCTTCCATTTGCGAATAATCGCACCAACTGTTGTCACCTTCTCACCAAGCTGCTTGGCGATGGTCTTGTAGCCCATTCCAGCCTTGTGTAGTTCTACAATCTTGTCACTGATATCCTTGGAGAGCTCTTTGGTCTTGGCCATGGTGGAGAGTTTGGAATCTGATTGTTTTATTGCTTCTGTGGACAGGTGTCTTTTATACAGGTAACAAGCTGAGATTAGGAGCACTCCCTTTAAGAGTGTGCTCCTAATCTCAGCTCGTTAGCTGTATAAAAGACACCTGGGAGCCAAAAATCTTTCTGATTGAGAGGGGGTCAAATACTTATTTCCCTCATTAAAATGCAAATCAATTTATAACATTTTTGACATGCGTTTTTCTAGATTTTTGTTGTTGTTGTTCTGTCTCTCACTGTTCAAATAAACCTACCATTAAAATTATAGACTGATCATTTCTTCGTCAGTGGGCAAACGTACAAATATACAAAAATACTTTTTTCCCTCACTGTAAACACTTGCCCCCCAATCCCCCCTTTCACAAAGCATGTAAACATCGGACTATAAATTGTGCCTTCCTGTATTATACTTATGCAAAAAAAAAGTATTATATTCTACTGAGCCATTTACTTTGTTTGTATTCTTATCTTTTATTATTTCACACCAGTAGAATATGGTGGTGGATCTTTGATGTTATTATGGTGGTGGATCTTTGGGGCTATTTTGCTTCCACTGGTCCTGGGGCCCTGGTTAAGGTCAACGGCATCATTAACTTTACAAAGTAGGCCTATCAGGACCTTTTAACCAAAAACCTGGTTGCCTCTGCCAGGAGGCTGACACTTGGCCACAATTGGATCTTCCAGCAAGACAATAATCCCAAGCACTAATTAAAATCCACTAAGAAATTGTTAATTGACCACAAAATCAACATTTTGCAATGGGTATCTCAGTCTCTGGACATCATTGAACCCCATTGAAAACCTGTGGTTTGAATTGAAGAGGGCAGTCCATAAGAGCACATGAAGAATATCAAGGATCTGGAAATATTCTGTATGGAGGAATTGTTTAAGATCCCTCCCAACGTGTTCTACAATCTCATAAAACTTTTAAGAAAAAGGCTCAGTGACGTTATCCTCACAAGGGTGCTAGAGTATTGAAAACAGGGGTGCCAATCATTTTGACCCCTATCTTTTGTAGAATTTGTTTTTATTACTTGTTAAACAAAATCTATTTCTCTAAGCAATTGTATTAGTATATATTTTTTTGTATACAGTATAGCTCAGTATTTGTATTATTTATCCTGAACAAAAATATAAACGCAAGAGTTGTTGGTCCCATGTTTCATGAGCTGAAATAAAAGATCCTAGAAATGTTCCATACACACAAAAAGCTTATTTCTCTCACATTTTGTGTAGACATTTGTTAACATCCCTGTTAGTGAGCATTTCTCCTTTGCCAAAATCATCCATCTACCTGAACTGGTGTGGCATATCAAGAATCTGATTAAACAGCACGATCATTACATAGGTGTCCCCTTGTGCTGGGGACAATAAAAGGCCACTCTAAAATATGCTGTTTTTTATTATTTTTTAAGCACAATGCCACAGATGTCTCAAGTTTTGAGGGAGCGTGCAATTGGCATGCTGACTGCAGGATTGCCCACCACAGCTGTTGCCAGAGAATTGAATGTTCATTTCTCTACCCTAAGCCACCTCCAAAGTCATTTTAGTGAATTTGGCAGTACGTCCAACCGGTCTCACAACCGCAGACCACATTTAACCACGCAAGCCCAGGACCTCCACATCCGGCTTCTTCGTCTGAGACCAGCCACCCGGGCAGCTGATGAAACTGCATTCAGGTCAAGACCGAATAATTTCTGCACAAACTGTCAGAAATTTCTCAGGGAAGCTCATCTGCGTGCTCACAGTCCTCACCAGGGTCTTGACCTGACTGCAGTTTGACATCGTGACCTGACTGCAGTTCGACGTCGTAACCGACTTCAGAGGACAAATGCTCACCTTCGATGGCCACTGACACGCTGGAGAAGTGTGCTTTTCACGGATGAACCCCGGTTTCAACTGTACCGGGCAGATGACAGACACTGGCGTCGTCTTTACGTCTGTTATTCAGCATTTTTGTTTCTCTTTCTGCTATAGTTGACCTAGTATTTTATATTAGACGTACCTCACGCATCCAGTTTTTCATTTGTATCTCACCCACCAACATTTTTTTTACATTTTGTATTATTTGTGCTGGTCTAATTCCTATAATGGAAAAGCAGAATAAGCTGTGCGCTCTTGGATAGTAATAATAGCTCATATGGTGCTCTTCAATGTCCCAGGTTTGTGGCATTGATGAATAAATAATTTAATCTTTACTTGAAGTCAGACCTTGTTTCATATACACTCTTGAGTGTTTCATTGCAATATAATAGATCATTTTTTCATTGTCATACCTTTGCTGTCTCCTGCTTCTTTGGCCTGCTACACATCTTTCCAGCTGCCATCGTGAAAATTGGTTCAACCTGAGGTGAAATGTACCACGAGACCGTGGTGTGATACACAGCACAACGCACCGCCCACCTGTTGTGTTTGACCTTTCAATCTACACTATATATACAAAAGTTTGTGGACATCCCTTCAAATTAGTGGATTTGGCTATTTCAGCCACACCCGTTGCTGACAGGTGTATAAAATCGAGCACACAGCCATGCAATCTCCATAGACAAACATTGGCAGTAGAATGGCCTTCCCGAAGAGCTCAGTGACTTTCAACATGGTACCGTCATAGGATGCCACCTTTCCAACAAGTCAGTTCGTCAAATTGCTACCCTGCTAGAGCTGCCCCGGTCAATTGTAAGTGCTTTTATTGTGAAGTGGAAAAGTCTAGGATCAACAATGACTCAGCTGCGAAGTGGTAGGCCAAACGCACAGCTCTGCAAAGAGCTGTTTATGATGATGGCATATTCAATGAACTGATGAAAACTAACCAAGCGCCTACAGAAGTTGTCTACATAATTAAAGGAGCTTAAAATCAAGAAATTCAACCAAGACAAAAAAGACAAGACCCAGGACAAAGTCTACTTCTGGAGAAACCCTGACAAGAGAAGTCCTGCTCCTCCTCTCCATGACAGACGCAGGAGGGAGGACGCTAACTTCTATCCACTCCCGTCTGACCAACGCTCTACAACTAGCGCCTCATCCGCTTCCAGTGCCAGTTTTTTATCCAACGATACTGGGCCGACGGAAGCGCGGAGGTGGCCGCGGTCACGCGTACGGACGATATGCCGTACACGACCGGGTAAGAAGAAATGACTACCAGAGGCAGAGGGGACACAGAACCCACAGGACTGAGTGTCTTTAATTTATCAAGCAAGATATTGAGTCCTGCCCATGTTTCCTTGCTTAATAAAGGGTTATATTTTGTCCCTACAACTCAGTGCAACGATTTTGATGTTAAGCTAGACATGTTTAAGTTTTTTAGAAACATCCGTTTAAGGGAATACTTTAGCTCCCCTAATCATGATATTTCAACTGAACATGTAGGTGGCTCACCTGCACATACTCCGACTCCTTTTAGAAGTAAGAGTTATTTTGTACCTCCAGCCAATCGCAATCACTCTATTGAGACATATTGCAGACTCGTTGAAAAAGATGTTGGTAATCTCCTTAAGAACAAACATGAGTACATATCTTTTCAAAATTTACCCAAGGATGAAAAATAAGCTTTGCTTGATTTACAATCCGATACGTGAGTTCTTACCCGCCCTGCTGATAAGGGTGGGTCGGTTGTACTCATGGATAGATAGGACAGTTTATGTAAATGAGTGTCACAGACAACTGCTTGACAACACCTTTTACAAGAAACTCAGAAGAGACCCCACTTCCCAATTTCAGAACACTATCTTTACTGTCCTAGATGGGTATTTAAGTTCTGGTCAAATCACCACGATTTTTTTGCTATTCAACACCCTAAAATTGCCACTTTCTATACTTTGCCGAAATTACACAAGAATGTTACAAAACCTCCAGGGCGCCCTATTGTAGCGGACATTTATGCAGTAACAGCCCCTTTATCAACCTTTGTATTAGACCTCTCGCAGAACAGCTCCCCTCCTTTGTAAAGGACACCAGCAGTATGATCTATATTATTGAATCTCTTGATCCTCTCCCTGATAATACCTTGCTAGTTACTTTTGATGTTGAGTCGTTATATACGAATATTCCACACGAGGGCGGTATTGAAGCCATGGAACATTTTCTTCTGCAACGTGACCCAAATGAACTACATTTACATTTTAGTCATTTAGCAGACGCTCTTATCCAGAGCGATTTACAGTTTAGTGAGTGCATTCATTATTTTTTGTCTATATTTTTTTTCATACTGGCCCCCCGTGGGAATCGAACCCACAACCCTGGCGTTGCAAACGCCATGCTCTACCAACTGAGATACATCCCTGCCGGCCATTCCCTCCCCTACCCTGGACGACGCTGGGCCAATTGTGCGCCGTCGCATGGGTCTCCCGGATTCGAACCAGTATCTCTAGTGGCACAGCTAGCACTGCGATGCAGTGCCTTAGACCACTGCGCCACTACCTTCCAGTGCATGCATTATAACATTGGCTGAAATAGTACTCACACACAACTACTTAATATTTCTAAATTATTTCTTTATTCAGACGAAGGGTACTGCTATGGTATCCCCTATGGCTCCTAACTATGCTAATTTGTATGTGGGTTACATTGAGAAACAGTCCATTTTCAATCCTCTCAAAAATGTTTTCTTGCCCAACATTATTATTTGGAAACGGTACATTGGTTATATTTTTGTTCTATGGAGGGGTGATTTAAAACAGCTCCAGGCATTCCATGCTTTTCTTAACTCGGTTGTTCTGAGCACCTGAGATGTACTATGCACTCGGACACACGTCAAATCAGTTTCCTTAATCTTCTGATTTTGTGAGGATAATGTTCTATACACTGATCTTTACAGGAAATCTACTGATCGTAACAGTTTGTTGAGGGCTGATAGTTGTCACCAGCTTCCCTTGAAAAACAGTTTGCCCTACAGCCAATTCTGTCGAATCAAAATAATTTGTAAAAAACAATCAGATTTCGATCGAAATATGGCTGCGACGCAAAGAAAATTCAAGGAGCGGGGGTACAAAAATTGTCAGATTAATACTGCCATTGAGAAAATTCAAAACAAATCGAGACTTGACCTCTTTCAGGGACAGTCTCGCAAAAAGAAGCATTCTTGCGTTCTAACTACACGCTATTCAAAGTGCTCTGAACAAATTAAGGGAATCGTTCACAAACATTGGCACATTCTAAGATCCGATGACAGTATTGGGTAATGTGTTTTCGGACCCTCCATTGGTTGTATTCTCGCGGGGCAGAAACCTCAAAGATCAGTTGGTCAACTCGGATTTACCAACCCTAAATATCCCTCCACCGGATGGGGAAACTACAAGTGTAATGGCTGCTCAATGCATTGGCACTTACAAATGTAGATCCTTTAAACACCCCCAAACAGCAAAACAGATCCCAATCAAAGGTGTTATTACGTGCTCCACTAAGGTAGTTATTTATCTTATAACTTGTCCTTGTGGTAAACATTATGTGGGTAAAACAAAGCGCGAATTAAAAGTACGAATCTCGGAGCATCGTAGCACCATTAGGTGCAAAAACTCGACATACCCAGTCGATGCCGATTTTGTTTGAATGTTAAATGACGAGGCAGAGGCATTGATGCGAGTAACCAGTCTTGTTCAGTATATTGCAATACATCCGGGTATCTCAAGTACACCGGTAAAACACTGGAGTTGCAGTAATTAACATTTACCAACAGATGGCATCATTGTGCCATCTTCCACCCATAACAGATTTCGTCCCTACGTTATATCGGCATCGAACATGTCACCCTCCCTAGGAGAGGGGGTGACCTCGACAACTTATTGTTAAAACAAGAGGCTGCCTGGATCTTTAATTTAAAGACCCTTGCTCCCTTTGGTCTCAACGTAGACTTTGATTTGAAGCCATTCTTGTGATTATTGTGATTTTGCTATTCATTGTAAATGTTTGTGGGCCTATGTAGCCAAGTTGTATCTATGATCGTATGCTATCCATGTTTTTTGTATGTTCTGTTTATCTGTGAATTAACCAATGCTATTAGGCCACACCCGGCCATGATTACAAACACCTGCGTGTGTCCTTTGACACTATATAAACTAGTGACACGCAGTGTTTGTCATTATACCCTGATGAAGACAGCTTGTCTGTCGAAACGTTGGTTATTAGGATATTAAATTATTGCATCTGAGCTCCTAGAGTGTGCGGCTTTCCTTTTCTTTTTCAGGCCAAACAAGCTCACAAAACGGGACCGCCGAGTGCTGAAGCGTGTAAAAATAATCTGTCCTTGGTTGCAACACTCACTACAGAGTTCCAAACTGCCTCTGGAAGCAATGTCAGCAGAAGAACTGTTCGTCGAGAGCTTAATGAAAGGGGTTTCCATGGCCGAGCCGCCGCACACAAGCCTAAAATCACCATACGCAATGCCAAGCGTCGGCTGGAATGGTGTAAAGCTTGCCGCCATAGGACTCTGGAGCAGTGGAAACGCGTTCTCTGGAGTGATGAATCACGCTTCACCATCAGGCAGTCCGACGGACTAATCTGTGTTTGGCGGATGCCAGGAATACGCTACCTGCCCGAATGCATAGTGCCAGCTATTAAGTTTGGTGAAGGAGGAATAATGGTCTGGGGCTGATTTTCATGGTTCGGGCTAGGCCCCTTAGTTCTAGTGAAGGAAAATCTTAACTATACAGCATACATTCTAGACGATTCTGTGCTTCCAACTTTGTGGCAACAGTTTGGGGAAGGCCCTTTCCTGTTTCAGCATGACAATGCCCTTGTGCAAAAAGCGAGGTCCATTCAGAAATGGTTTGTTGAGATTGGTGTGGAAGAACTTGATTGGCCTGCACAGAGCCCTGACCTCAACCCCATCGAACACCTCTGGGATTAATTGGAATGCCGACTGCGAGCCAGGCCTAATTGCCCAACATCAGTGCCCGACCTCACTAATGCTTGTGGCTGAATGGAAGCAAGTCCCTGCAGCAATGTTCCAACATCTAGTGGAAAGCCTTCCCAGAAGATTGGAGGCTGTTATAGCAGCAAAGGGAGGACCAGCTCCATGTTAATGCCCATGATTTTGGAATTAGATGTTCGACGAGCAGGTTTCCACATAATTTTGGTGTATAATGTCTAGCTACATTGTAGCTAAATTCACCAAAATCTAAATTGTAAAATTAACCCAGATTTCAATTTCATAAGTCATACAAAAAGTAATTAACAAACATGTTAAGTTTGTTTTTCTGATAATCTGTCAAGCATGGCAAGGAAAAAACCTGTTTGCTTTGTAAAAGTTTTTATTTAGAAGATGAAAGAACATGTCCACAAAAACGATGTCCACCTCAGATGTTACCAAAATGATACAACAGAAAAAAATTGTCCGACATCAATAGCTAGGATTCCATCTAATTGGCGATAGATTTTCATGTGAATATTCTAAAATCCACATAAATAAAAGATGCAAATCTTCTCACCAGAGATGTGTTTCCATCAAATGTACTTGTTGCAGATAAAAGCCTGTGCATGATGACGTAGGACACATAAAATGTACTTTAGCGGTTAAATTCCCATGTACCTAATAAAACATACAAGCTAAGTGCATTTCCATCCCATTTCCAACTCTACTGATGGTTTTGTAACAAAGAATGTTGCGTTACATAGCGAATGTGCCCTATCTGGTACTGGCACGTGCGCTCTAGCCAATGGCTTGCAGATACAGTGCGGGTATAGCCTACACATGATGAGGTTATTATGGACAAAAGAGCAAGATTATTTTAATTTGTCAAACGGTAGTCAAGCATCGATCATCATGTCACCAGAATAAGACCCTCGATATTTATCGGAAAGGAGCATCAAGCTCATCACCTTGCCTAGCGTACTTTGTTTTGTCGTCATTTGGAAAGTTTACAGACAAATTAACTGTTTCCATCAGGCCTGTCATGACATTTTTATCCAACATGTAATTTACTCGCATAAAAAGGTTGGATGGAACCTGGTTAATGACACTAAAACATCTCCAACAGAATCTAATCTTGATTCTTTGGTCATAATAATTTCCATTATATCCAAACACATGTTATAGGCTACTGCTCTTCACCATTGTTCTCTTGAAATGTACTGTAATTCTAGCTGTCCTACAGCAGGCTGCAGACCCTCAACATCTTAGTGCTGCTTGGAGAAGAAGTCTTTGCTCTTCTGGATGTCGGGCTTGATGGTGTCACTTCCTGGTTTCCAGCCGGCGGGACAGACTGAGAGGAAACACCAGAGAAGAAGTTGAGTCTCAGGACAGTGCAGTATGATAAGCAAAACACACTTAGAACCTGAGCTTTATATTTTTACACATTCTGACGATATCTACTATCAGCCTAACATTCTCAGCTGTTACAAACATGGAATGTTACCTCAAAAGAGAGAGTGGTAAAAGTGACCTAAATGCTGTTCACATAGTGCAGGTATCGTCAACCGGCGGCCCGCGTACCAAATTCGGCCTGTGGACAATTTTCTTTGGCCCCCCAAAGTTTTCTGAGCCCAAAAAATATTTTCTTTAATTATTTTTGCATTTTTAGTTTTGGGACATGAAAGACTAAAATCAATAGGAATTCACCTCAAAATGATTTTAATTTAGGAATTCTATTCCTAAGTATTTCCACTCGTGTACCAATGTAATCAAGGTTTGAAATTATTATGTTTTTGTCAAATACAGTACAAATACAGTCAAATACAGCATCTGTTTGGGCTTGCGTACAAATGATTTATAATTATGTTCCGGCCCCCCAACCATCTGTCCAAGAAAAAAATAGGCCCGGGGCTGAATCTAGTTTATGACCCCTGACATAGTGTATGTGTCTGCTGACGGTACATGGTAAGATATGGCACTGCAAAAGGTTAGCCTGATTCCGTGTAGGATAAGGAGGCATTGTCTTTTGGAAAACAAAAAGAAAGCTGGTTAAGTTATGTACCTTCTCCGTGTTTGTCAGTGAACTGAAAGGCCTGCACCAGACGCAGGGTCTCGTCGATGGAGCGTCCCACTGGAAGGTCGTTGATGGTGATCTGCCTCAAGACGCCCTTGTCGTCAATAATGAATAGGCCCCTGAAAAAACAAACAGGGAATAAATTGAGTGATTTAGTCTTGTGTTAGTCTTGTTGGGCACGTAGTCTTACGTTAGGCACGTTACCCGGGTTTTGACCCAGTCGGTCATAGAGACACTGAACTTTGACCCTTGAACTTGTCTGTTGTGAACCCACCTGTAGGCGATGCCCTCATCCTCCTTCAGCACCCCGTAGTCCGTGGAGATGGAACGCAGTGTGTCGGCTACCAGAGGGATCTTCATGGCACCCAGACCGCCCTGCTTACGAGGTGTGTTGGTCCTGTAAGAACACACACACAACCATACACAAAGAGACTGAATTTAGTCTTTTTTTGTGTGTCTGAGACCAAGCGTCCCTGCCAGCTTTGGTATACAGAAGGACAGGGATAGTAGTAAACAGGTTTCTGTGTGCACAGAGACGGCAGAAGTAGGGGTGCGGCAGCTGCCGGTCCTCTGAACAAAAAATTCATATTTGGACACTGAAGTTTTAGCCTATTCTAGTAACTGAAATATGTACATTGACTGTAGTCCTATAACTCTCACATGTAGCCTAATATAATATTATTTATTGGAGTAAAATGATACACCAAATGTAAATTTTGTATCGGAAATAGGAGTGGAGAAATATTATTTATTTCTTTCAGCATCTTTAGACCGTGCAAACGTGCTATATATGTCAGCGACATAAAAGCTGACAGTAGGCTACCTCAACCACATAAAATATGCATCCAAGATGAACTGAAATCTTATCAGATTCATGTTAGATCGTTTTCACAGCTTTTCATTTCTTTGAAACCGGTCAAACAGATTCTATACTGAGCAAAAATATAAACACAACATGCAACAATTTGAAATTATTTTGCTGAGTTACAGTTAATATAAGGAAATCCCCCCCAGACGATCCCGCAAGTGAAGAAGCCGGATGTGGAGGTCCTGGGCTGCGGTTGTGAAGCCGGTTGGACGTAATGCCAAATTCTCTAAAACAAAATTAGAGGCAGCTTATGGTTGAGAAATGAACATTACATTCTCTGGCAACAGCTCTGGTGGACATTCCTGTAGTCAGAATGCCAATTTCATGCTCCCTCAAAACTTGAGACATCTGTGGCATTGTGTTGTGTGACAAAACTGCACATTTTAGAGTGGCCTTTTACTGTCCCCAGCACAAGCTGCATCTGTGGAATGATCATGCTGTTTAATCAGCTTCTTGATATGCAACACCTGTCAGATGGATGGATCATCTTTACAAAGGATTGCGAAAGTATTCACCCCCCCTTGGCATTTTTCCTATTTTGTTGCCTTACAACCTGGAATTAAAATAGATTTTTGGGGGGTTTGTATCATTTGATTTACACAATATGCCTACCACATTGAAGATGCAAAATATTTTTTATTGTGAAACAAACAAGAAATAAGACAAAAAAACAGAACTTGAGCGTGCATAACTATTCACCCATCCAAAGTCAATACTTTGTAGAGCCACCTTTTGCAGCAATTACAGCTGCAAGTCTCTTGGGGTATGTCTCTATATGCTTGGCACATCTAGCCACTGGGATTTTTGCCCATTCTTCAAGGCAAAACTGCTCCAGCTCCTTCAAGTTGGATGGGTTCCGCTGGTGTACAGCAATCTTTAAGTCATACCACAGATTCTCAATTGGATTGAGGTCCAGGCTTTGACTAGGCCATTCCAAGACATTTAAATGTTTCCCCTTAAACCACTCAAGTGTTGCTTTAGCAGTATGCTTAGGGTCATTGTCCTGCTGGAAGGTGAACCTCCGTCCCAGTCTCAAATCTCTGGAAGACTGAAACAGGTTTCCCTCAAGAATTTCCATCCATAATTCCTTCAATTCTGACCAGTTTCCCAGTCCCTGCCGATGAAAAACATCCCCACAGCATGATGCTGCCACCACCATGCTTCACTGTGAGGATGGTGTTCTCTGGGTGATGAGAGGTGTTGGGTTTGCGCCAGACATAGCATTTTCCTTGATGGCCAAAAAGCTAAATTTTAGTCTCATCTGACCAGAGTACCTTCTTCCATATGTTTGGGAAGTCTCCCACATGCCTTTTGGCGAACACCAAACGTGTTTGCTTATTTTTTTCTTTAAGCAATGGCTTTTTTCTGTCCACTCTTCCATAAAGCCCAGCTCTGTGGAGTGTACGGCTTAAAGTGGTCCTATGGACAGATACTCCAATCTCCGCTTTGCATCTCCTTCAGGGTTATCTTTGGTCTCTTTGTGCCTCTCTGATTAATGCCCTCCTTGCTTGGTCCATGAGTTTTGGTGGGCGGTCCTCTCTTGGCAGGTTTGTTGTGGTGCCATATTCTTTCAATTTTTTAATAATGGATTTAATGGTGCTCCGTGGGATGTTCAAAGTTTCGGATATTTTTTTATAACCCAACCCTGATCTGTACTTCTCCACAACTTTGTCCCTGACCAGTATGGAGAGCTCCTTGGTCTTCATGGTGCCGCTTGCTTGGTGGAGCCCCTTGCTTAGTGGTGTTGCAGACTCTGGGGCCTTTCAGAACCGGTGTATATATACTGAGATCATGTGACACTTAGATTGCACACAGGTGGACTTTATTTAACTAATTATGTGACTTCTGAAGATATGTGGTTGCACCAGATCTTATTTAGGGGCTTCATAGCAAAGTGGGTGAATACATATGCACGCACCACTTTTCCATTATTTATTTTGTAGATTTTCTTTTAACAAGTTATTATTTTAATTTCACTTCACCAATTTGGACTATTTTGTGTATGTCCATTACATGAAATCCAAATAAAAATCAATTTCAATTACAGGTTGTAATGCAACAAAATAGGAAGAACACCAAGGGGGATGAATACTTTTGCAAGGCGCTGTAATGATCACTAACAGGGAGGTAAAAAAATGTGTGCACAAAATTTGAGAGAAATAAGCTTTTTGTGCATATGGAACATTTCTGGGTTCTTTTATTTCAGCTCATGAAACATGGGACCAACACTTTACATTTATATTTTTGTTCATTTTATTTGACAATATTGCAGGGAAAATCTTTCAGGTGTTTTAGAGTTAGGTTATTGCATTTTTTCTCCTCTGTACCTACACGTCCTCACTCTGTGAGCAGAAATGGAAGAGAAAACTTCACCGATGTCAACTAAAATAGGCTTATTATTGATTGATTCATTCTATTGATTATTACATTTTTCCGCTTTTTTTTGTCTTCTAGGACAACAAGTAATGACATGTAGGCCTATCTAATTATAGACAGGTTGGCTAACAAATAGCCTACCAAATGTCGGAAATTATATGCAGATAAAATAGATCTAAAAGAGGGGTGAAAGTAGCCTGAGTAGACAGATATGACTGGCCGGGACAGTGACACTCGGACAGCAGTGGACGCATCAATCAATTCAGGCTACAAGTGTACCTAACGACAATCGCTGAATGTCATTACACTTTTGGTGTTTTAATAGACCTCTCTTTCCATTCATCAAATGGCGGTGCGTGCACTGGTGGTGCGTGCACTGTTTAAGATGCTGGAATCACTATAGAGTGGGTTGAATGTGTGCAGGTTTGACAATCAGATGAAAACATAATTTTTACAGTTAAATGACATATTTACTATTACGGCCATAAGAAAATGTGAGTGTACACTCCGCTGTAAAAAATCAAAAACGTCCCGCTGTCCCTGTGTGTGCAGGGGGGACGACAGAACATCACTGCACAAGCGGCACTGTAACTTATCCTGCGTCACCTAGGACGAAATCTTCTTAAGGCAAAATAAAATGTGCAAAGTGCAAAAGACTCGTACCAGGCAAGATGGCAGAAGTGGGAGTCAACAGAGGCACCAATGACCTCGCAGCCGATCTTCCTGAACTCCTCGGCAGCGTCACTGAAAGCGATGATCTCAGTAGGGCACACAAAGGTGAAGTCCAGTGGGTAGAAGAAGAACACCACATACTTCCCTGCAGGCAAGCGGCACAAGACACACCATTAGACACACCTATCAAGTTCCGGAGCCTGGAAGCACATATTCAATGTCCAATAGGCTTATAGGTCATTACTGTATGATTAAACTTTAAAATCCTGAACCAGTCACAAATCTTGCCACACAGAGACAAAACGAAGGTGAGTGCAGAATACTATGAAGCATAGTAGCAGGCCTACCTCTGTAGTTAGACATGCTGATGTCTTTAAACTGTCCATCTGGCATCACTGCTGTGGCCTTGAAGTCAGGGGCCAGATGCCCGATGCGCGCTTTACCCGCAGCCATCTTCAGTTTGACTGGAGGGGGAGGAAGAGAAAATTAACAAATATGCCTTTACTATTTTATGTATGCTGTCCATGTACAGTATACAGCAATAACCACTCATGGTAGTACACAAAAAAACACTAATTTAACTGGACATGAAAGATGAAATGGGATGTTCTCTCCATCCTCTTTCTTAACATTTTCAGCATTGTAGCTTTAATGTGAAAAGAACTGAAAACAATACAGGGAGGAATAGGAAATGTATTCTATGTAAGATTTCACTTCTTTCATGCGCAGCACCTAATCCACAGGGTTTATTTTACGCATTAATCATATAGTTCAACAGGTTGTTCTTACCTGGCAAGTGGCAAAACCTTTCACTATATTACACACGCAGTCAGTCGTATTTCGTCAACCTGCATGTACTTCCTCTCGCGCAGACAATGTTTTCGAACAGGGCATTCGGTTAACTGGTGAACACTAGGTATGGAACGCACTCAGCCAATAAACGCAGCACGACGTCGCCGCGTATGTGACAGCCTTTTTTAAAATAGGAATTTGACTGTAGTATGAATCAATTAAATCCTACGTCAAAATTAGTCGTTTGATTGTACTAATTTCATGAAATATATTTATTCCTGCACTAACTAGAAAGTGAAAGCAAAACATATAATTGTTTCACAATGAACAGAGTTTTTTTCTCGACAAGTGATTTTTTCCCTCACCTGATTTTCTATTCCAATATTCCATTGAACAAATACAAGATGTAGGCCACTTGGGCATCCTCCCCACAAAAACTATTGTAAAGCTAAACAAACGCATTTATTCTGTCGTCAATGGAAATTTAGGCTACAAGTTTAATGCCGGTAAGATTGCACACAAAGAAAATGATACGGTAATAAAAGTGTAACTGTTAGTCATAGTATGGCCAAGTTTTCACTTTCTTTTTTTTGGAATAACCGAAAACATGCTTTAGCCTATACATTTCATGTTAGATTGAAAGTGTAGCCCTACAAAACACGTACCTCTGCTTGGGTCCCTTTTGGTCCCACAGCTTCGGCTTGAGAGGAGGAGTGCGATGAATGAGCAGAATCGCATGGAAATATATACAGTAGCTGAATTCTCGCGTTGTCAGACCACCGACTATGGCCACAGCCCATTCATATAGTCGATATGAGTATTTGACCACATTTGACTACTTCACAGCACCACGACTCTGCACATTTCATCCTCATTCCATCTAAAATAACCTGCGATTGAAAACTCATATGAGTAAGGATCAGTAAGGAAAAGACAGTAGGAAATAGATAATGTCCCCCACCCTTGTCTTCTCTTATCATCTAATCATTCTCTTCTCTTTTATTCTCTTCTCAACATGCAAAACTATAGATGTAAGCCTAGATAACATACGTGACAGTTATTTCATAAAATATCTACATTTTTATAACCTTACATCAAAACACTTCATTTTGTCATCTTTAAAGAGATTTTTCTCAGTGATTTTCAGGGAGAGCAGCAAAAGCCCACAGCAGCCCCCTCCTATGAGCCCCCTCTTCTAATCCAAGTCAACAGCCATGCTGGGGTCACACAACCATGAGGCTCCCATCATGTAACACAGACACCATATAATCTATAGACACCCATATAATCTACATTTTACAGCAGAAGATTTCCAACTATTACCCAACTTTATTACCCCTAGTTGAAATGACATGTTATGGCATCCACTTTATCCACTCCTCTCCCATCTCTGAATGTTTAGTCTATTGACCTACTACTACTACTACTACAACTACTACTACTACTACTACTACTACAACTAAAAACCATTGACCACTTTAGCATACTTAATCTGAGAATGCCAGTAATACTTACTCTGATCAAAAAAAAAATATATATATATATAATAGAACTGTATTTGCTCTGGAGAATGTGGCTTATATAATAATATACAGTGCATTCGGAAAGTATTCAGACTTTTCCACATTTTGTTACGTTACAGCCTTATTCTTAAATGGATACACAATACCCCGTAATGACAAAGCAAAAACTGGTTTTTAGACATTTCTGAAAATAATTTTTTTTTTAACTACTGAAAAATCTAATTTACATAAGTATTCAGACCCTTTACTCAGTACTTTGTTGACGCATCTTTGGCAACGATTACAGCCTCAAGTCTTCTTAGGTATCATGCTTCAAGCTTGGCACACCTGTATATGGGGAGTTTTTCCCATTCTTCTCTGCAGATCCTCTCAAGCTCTGTCAGGTTAGATGGGGACTGTGTCGCTGCACAGCTATTTTCAGGTCTCTCCAGAGATGTTCGATCAGGTTCAAGTCCGGGCTCTGGCTGGGCCACTCAAGGACATTCAGAGACTTGTCCCAAAGCCACTCCTGCGTTGTCTTGGCTGTGTGCTTAGGGTCGTTGTCCTGTTGGAAGGTGAACCTTCGCCCCTGTCTGAGGTCCTGAGCACTCTGGAGTAGGTTTTCATCAAGGATCTCTCTGTACTTTGCTCCATTCATCTTTCTCTTGATCCTGACTAGTCTCCCAGTCCTTGCCACTGAAAAATATCCCCACAGCATGATGCTGCCACCACCAGGCCAAAGAGTTCAATCTTGGTTTCATCAGACCAGAGAATCTTGTTTCTCATGGTCTGAGAGTCCTTTAGGTGCCTTTTGGCAAACTCCAAGCGGACTGTCATGTGCCTTTTACTGAGAAGTGGCTTCCGTCTGGCCACTCTACCATAAAGACCTGATTGGTGGAGTGCTGCAGAGATGGTTGTCCTTCTGGAAGGTTCTCCCATCTCAACAGAGGAACTCTGGAGCTCTGTCAGAGTGACCATCAGGTTCTTGGTCACCTCCCTGACCAAGGCCCTTCTCCCCCGATTGCTCAGTTTGGCCGTGCGGCCAGCTCTAGGAAGAGTCTTGGTGGTTCCAAACTTCTTCCATTTAAGAATGATGGAGGCTACTGTGTTCTTGGGAACCTTCAATTCAGCATACATTTGTTGGTACCCTTCCACAGATCTGTGCCTCGACACAATCCTGTCTCGGAGCTCTACGGACAATTCCTTCGACCTCATGGCTTGGTTTTTGCTCTGACATGCACAATCAACTGTGGGACCTTATATAGACATGTGTGTGTCTTTCCAAATCATGTCCAGTCAATTGAATTTACCACAGGTGGACTCCAATCAAGTTGTAGAAACATCTCAAGGATGATCAATGGAAACAGGATACACCTGAGCTCAGTTTTGAGTCTCATAGCAAAGGGTCTGAATACTTATGTAAATACGTTTTTCATTTTTTATAAAATTAGGCAAAAAATTCTAAAAACCTGTTTTCACTTTGTCGTTATGGGGTATTGTGTGTAAATTGATGAGGGACATTTTTTTATTTAATCAATTTTAGAATAAAGCTGCAACCTAACAAAATGTGGAAAAGGTCAAGGGGTCTGAATACTTTCCGAATGCACCATATCTGTTAGGTCTGTGTTAGCATTCAGGGTGGTGGTTAATCTTTACAACACTCTGTATTTACCTACAGCAGGATTGTTCCCAGTCCTGCTTCCTCTTCACCCCATCTACTAGTGCTATGTAGCCTGTTTGCATGGTAATAAAATAAATGCCTAAAGGGAACACACCCAGGTGCATAAGCTATATTACAATATCAAGGAACCTCATGGCGGCAGCACCTATACTAAGAAATCACATTTACCCACATCTCCTCTCTAGTATATCTTTACCTGGGTTGAAAATGGCAGATTTGGGCACTGATAAACACATAAATTGGAACGCAGTGGCTGTACAGTAACATGCTATACATGACGTCAGAGCTCAGGCTCTGTGCTTCACAGCGCTGTATGGGTTTTGACTGACAGCCGTTCTGAACTTGCCCCCATTCCTCCCGCTAACTGGGCAACTTTAGCAAATGTTTTGTTGTCTGAGTGAGGGAAATGCTGTAAATTAAGAGGACAATGTGTTTTGAAAGATGAGGCGTTGAGGATTATAATACATACCGCATTGATGTCATACAAGCAAGCCACATTTCCATATCACAAAACTCATGTCATTTACAGTGTCAATGTTTATGATCACTATGTTTGATGTACAGTTATAAGATGACATGGCGTCATACCCTGGATTGTTCTGAACAGAATGATCCTATGTTTGTCTATTGTGAAGAAAATTAGCTGCGGAACATGCAACTGAATGCACTCATGACTCCTTTCTATGAGCACCAAAATTAGAGTTTCCCTGAATTGCCCTGTGAAAGCCTAACACTGTAGGATCATATTTTATAACTTAGCTAGTCAAGTTGGCAATAGAACAAGCTTTCAAATGATGCCCACCTGACCCAGATTGCTATTTATAATGGACTGTTTTCATATTGCGTAAACAACAACAGTAATTGTGTGATGGCGGGGATGCAGGGCTGTGTTCCAAACAAAATAACTACAAGTGTGCTTGCTCTAGTTCCTCAAAGGCACAGCTAGGAGAGCTCAAAAAAGCACCTTACAGTTTTACGAAGTCTGGAACCAACAGGACCCTGAACAGCTTCTACCACCAAGCCATAAGACTGCTAATAGTTAACCAAATAGCTACCTGGATTATCTGCATTGACTCCCCCCTTTGCACCAACTCTCTTTGATCACATACGCTGCTGCTACTGCTTATTATCTATCCTGTTGCCTAGTCACTTTACCACTACCTATATGTACGTACCGTATTTACCTCAATTACCTCGTACACCTGCACATCGACTCGGTACTGGTACTCTGTATAGCCAAGTTATTATTACTTATTGTGTATTAATTCCTTGTGTTATCGTTCTACAATTGTTATATTTTTCTCTCTGCATTGCTGGGAAGGGCTCGTAAGTAAGCATTTCACTGTTAGTCTGCACCTGTTGTTTACTTAGCATGTGACAAATAACATTTAATTTGATGACTCTTCTTTGAGTCATAAAAGTGCATTGACATTACATTTTGGAGAGGGGTATGGCCACTTGGAGACACCAGTTAGTCCTCTCCCTCAAACCCTTGTAATTTTTTGTCTTATGCTGCGCCTCGCCCACATTTTCCAGGAATATTCTTATCATGTTACTGAATGTTCAGATTTCGATGGGGCGAAAAGTACAGTAAACGTAAAATGCACATAAAATCAACAGTGTAATGTTTGGATTCAATCTTGTGTCAGGTGAACTGTTGGTCTAATAATTTTCCCATAACCTCCAAACTGTTCCATTTCAATTGCTACCATGCTTATGCATATGTTTTTCATATTTCTTCTGTAAGAAACGTTTCAATTTAGCCCTATCCATATAGGCCAATTTCCACGAGTGTCAGTCACTCAGTCTCAGTCAATGAAAAGTAATTATTACTGTTTTGTGGTACTGACTCAAAACTAAATGAGAAGTCACATCAACTACATTTAAAAAAACTTATGATAACAAATTAACTTTTTTCCCAGCATGCTCTACTGAAGGTTGATTAAAAATATATATACAGTGGGGAGAACAAGTATTTGATACACTGCTGATTTTGCAGGTTTTCCTACTTACAAAGCATGTAGAGGTCTGTCATTTTTATCATAGGTACACTTCAACTGTGAGAGACGGAATCTAAAACAAAAATCCAGAAAATCACATTGAATGATTTTTTAAGTAATTAATTTGCATTTTATTGCATGACATAAGTATTTGATCACCTACCAACCAGTAAGAATTCTGACTCTCACAGACCTGTTAGTTTTTCTTTAAGAAGCCCTCCTGTTCTCCACTCATTACCTGTATTAACTGCACCTGTTTGAACTTGTTACCTGTATAAAAGACACCTGTCCACACACTCAAACAGACTCCAACCTCTCCACAATGGCCAAGACCAGAGAGCTGTGTAAGGACATCAGGGATAAAATTGTAGACCTGCACAAGGCTGGGATGGGCTACAGGACAATAGGCAAGCAGCTTGGTGAGAAGGCAACAACTGTTGGCGCAATTATTAGAAAATGGAAGAAGTTCAAGATGACGGTCAATCACCCT
Source organism: Coregonus clupeaformis (assembly GCF_020615455.1). Classification (NCBI taxonomy): domain Eukaryota; kingdom Metazoa; phylum Chordata; class Actinopteri; order Salmoniformes; family Salmonidae; genus Coregonus; species Coregonus clupeaformis. The sequence continues at coordinate 26,652,982 of NC_059205.1, forward strand.
CGGTCTGGGGCTCCATGCAAGATCTCACCTCGTGGGGCATCAATGATCATGAGGAAGGTGAGGGATCAGCCCAGAACTACACGGCAGGACCTGGTCAATGACCTGAAGAGAACTGGGACCACAGTCTCAAAGAAAACCATTAGTAACACACTACGCCGTCATGGATTAAAATCCTGCAGCGCACGCAAGGTCCCCCTGCTCAAGCCAGCGCATGTCCAGGCCCATCTGAAGTTTGCCAATGACCATCTAGATGATCCAGAGGAGGAATGGGAGAAGGTCATGTGGTCTGATGAGACAAAAATAGAGCTTTTTGGTCTAAACTCCACTCACCGTGTTTGGAGGAAGAAGAAGGATGAGTACAACCCCAAGAACACCATCCCAACCGTGAAGCATGGAGGTGGAAACATCATTCTTTGGGGATGCTTTTCTGCAAAGGGGACAGGACGACTGCACCGTATTTAGGGGAGGATGGATGGGGCCATGTATCGCGAGATATTGGCCAACAACCTCCTTCCCTCAGTAAGAGCATTGAAGATGGGTCGTGGCTGGGTCTTCCAGCATGACAACGACCTGAAACACACAGCCAGGGCAACTAAGGAGTGGCTCCGTAAGAAGCATCTCAAGGTCCTGGAGTGGCCTAGCCAGTCTCCAGACCTGAACCCAATAGAAAATCTTTGGAGGGGAGCTGAAAGTCCGTATTGCCCAGCGACAGCCCCGAAACCTGAAGGATCTGGAGAAGGTCTGTATGGAGGAGTGGGCCAAAATCCCTGCTGCAGTGTGTGCAAACCTGGTCAAGTCCTACAGGAAACGTATGATCTTTGTAATTGCAAACAAAGGTTTCTGTACCAAATATTAAGTTCTGCTTTTCTGATGTATCAAATACTTATGTCATGCAATAAAATGCAAATTAATTACTTAAAAATCATACAATGTGATTTTCTGGATTTTTGTTTTACATTCCGTCTCTCACAGTTGAAGTGTACCTATGATAAAAATTACAGACCTCTACATGCTTTGTAAGTAGGAAAACCTGCAAAATCGGCAGTGTATCAAATACTTGTTCTCCCCACTGTATATATATATATATATACACATGTGTGTTTTTGCATATACATTAAGTGATTGATTAATCTTATGCTACACAAAGATAAATAACATATATTTTTCTAAACTAATCCAATGATTTAGTTAGATTTTTTGCAGGTTGAGGGTGAATAAAAATGTCAAATGTTGGATATCCTAACTCTGGCTGGATTCCAATAGGAATTACACATCACTTTGCAAGCCAGCATAATGTGACTTGCAGGTAGGGTTGCAATTCTGGGAAATCTCCCAGGTTTTCCAGAAGTCCCGGTTGGAAGATTCCTGGAAATCCTTAAATCAGGTTTTTTTTGAAATTCTGGGAATTTTGGGAAAGTTACCAGAATTTTGCAACGCTACCGGCAGGCCTGAGTTTCAGGCCACTTTATTAGGGTATGAGATATGTAATGTATTGTCATAAAGAATGTAAATATAATGATTACGTTCACCTGGTGAAGGCCAATGTACTGGAAATTAACTAATTCAACAACCATGTCTCTGCCACTAACAAACACAGTCATGGGTGGTAACTCTACAATTCACTCGAAAAGGCAAAGCACACTGGGAAATTATATTGGAGGCTTAGTGGAGGTGTTACTTAAAATGTTCTAGATGATACAACTCAAATCTGGACCCCCTACAGGGTCACAGTGACTCTATCGGTTTGAGTAATGACTACAAAATCACTTTAAGGAACGATACTCAGACATATTAAGTGCAATTGATTTCCTCAAACGTTTTGAGTAATTTTAGCACATTGGGGTTTACAGTGCACAGTGGTCATGTAGCCTGGTCCCAGATATGTTTGTGCTGCCAGCTCCTAAGGCCATTGTCATGCCAATAGAACCAAGCAAGTCATTTTCTGCCCTCAGATGAAAAGATGCTACAGAGATTGTTGTGTGCACACTGAATGGCCCAGTGCCTCTCCTCCACCTCACCCTTCTGCTGCTGTCACTGGGGTGATGTCTTTGCATGTTGTTGCCATGGACACCACATGAAGGGCCAGATAAGAGGGGACCAACACAATAAACCTTATTAAAATCGCAGGCAGCGTGCGGTGGGCTACAGATCAAACAGAGGCCTACAGCCCCATGTTCAGCTTTCAAAAACACAATAATATGGACATAAATAATACCTAAATCATCACCAAAACATAAATTACATAGCAATTTGCTGTTTGAAGAGCACTAGACCTTCCTCTCTGTTCTCAGATACCGACTGGCAATGAAAATGTGTTCCATCTCCTGTCGCTAAGGACCTACAGTGCATTTGGAAAGTATTCAAACCCCTTGACTTTTTCCACATTTTGTTACGTTACAGCCTTATTCAAATCAAATCAAATGTTATTTGTCACATACACATGTTTAGCAGATGTTATAGCGGGTGTAGCGAAATGCTTGTGCTTCTAGCTCCGACAATGCAGTAATACCTAACAAGTATTATCTAACAATTTCACAACATATACCCAATACACACAAAACTAGTAAGGAATGGGATTTAAGAATATATACATATATGGACAAGCAATGACAGAGCAGCATGGACTAAGATACAGTAGAATATTATTGAATAGAATGCAGTATATATATACACTGCTCAAAAAAAAAAAGGGAACACTTAAACAACACAATGTAACTCCAAGTCAATCACACTTCTGTGAAATCAAACTGTCCACTTAGGAAGCAACACTGATTGACAATAAATGTCACATGCTGTTGTGCAAATGGAATAGACAACAGGTGGAAATTATAGGCAATTAGCAAGACACCCCCAATAAAGAAGTGGTTATGCAGGTGGTGACCACAGACCACTTCTCAGTTCCTATGCTTCCTGGCTGATGTTTTGGTCACTTTTGAATGCTGGCGGTGCTTTCACTCTAGTGGTAGCATGAGACGGAGTCTACAACCCACACAAGTGGCTCAGGTAGTGCAGCTCATCCAGGATGGCACATCAATGCGAGCTGTGGCAAGAAGGTTTGCTGTATCTGTCAGCGTAGTGTCCAGAGCATGGGGGCGCTACCAGGAGACAGGCCAGTACATCAGGAGACGTGGAGGAGGCCGTAGGAGGGCAATAACCCAGCAGCAGGACCGCTACCTCCGCCTTTGTGAGAGGAGGAGCAGGAGGAGCACTGCCAGAGCCCTGCAAAATGACCTCCAGCAGGCCACAAATGTGCATGTGTCTGCTCAAACGGTCAGAAACAGACTCCATGAGGGTGGTATGAGGGCCCGACATCCACAGGTGGGGGTTGTGCTTACAGCCCAACACTGCAGGACGTTTGGCATTTGCCAGAGAACACCAAGATTGGCAAATTCGCCACTGGCGCCCTGTGCTCTTCACAGATGAAAGCAGGTTCACACTGAGCACATGTGACAGACGTGACAGAGTCTGGAGACACCGTGGAGAACGTTCTGCTGCCTGCAACATCCTCCAGCATGACCGGTTTGGCGGTGGGTCAGTCATGGTGTGGGGTGGCATTTCTTTGGGGGGCCGCACAGCCTTCCATGTGCTCGCCAGAGGTAGCCTGACTGCCATTAGGTACCGAGATGAGATCCTCAGACCCCTTGTGAGACCATATGCTGGTGCGGTTGGCCCTGGGTTCCTCCTAATGCAAGACAATGCTAGACCTCATGTGGCTGGAGTGTGTCAGCAGTTCCTGCAAGAGGAAGGCATTGATGCTATGGACTGGCCCGCCCGTTCCCCAGACCTGAATCCAATTGAGCACATCTGGGACATCATGTCTCGCTCCATCCACCAACGCCACGTTGCACCACAGACTGTCCAGGAGTTGGCGGATGTTTTAGTCCAGGTCTGGGAAGAGATCCCTCAGGAGACCATCCACCACCTCATCAGGAGCATGCCCAGGCGTTGTAGGGAGGTCATACAGGCACGTGGAGGCCACACACACTACTGAGCCTCATTTTGACTTGTTTTAAGGACATTACATCAAAGTTGGATCAGCCTGTAGTATGGTTTTCCACTTTAATTTTGAGGGTGACTCCAAATCCAGACCTCCATGGGTTGATGAATTTGATTTCCATTGATAATTTTTGTGTGATTTTGTTGTCAGCACATTCAACTATGTAAAGAAAAAAGTATTTAATAAGATTATTTCATTCATTCAGATCTAGGATGTGTTATTTTAGTGTTCCCTTTATTTTTTTGAGCAGTGTATATATTTCCCTTTATTACTTTCCAACCCCACCATCCCTTCCCTAATTGGAGTAAACCAGTGAACATCAATGCTTAGGCCTCTACTTCATGCTTATACATACTATATACATTTTATAGACACAGTCAATAATTCTATTTTGTTTGTTTTTACTCCTGAACTTCCTCCGATCATTTTCATGATGTCCATCTGGTATGCTTCTATATGCCATATCTTTCTAACTGTGCTCTTTCACAAAAGCTCACAATATATAACCTATATACTTATTATGGACACAGTATGCTTACATTAATAATAATAATATGTAATTTAGCAGATGCTTTTATCAAAAGCGACTTACAGTCATGTGTGCATACATTTTTATGTATGGGTGGTCCCGGGGATCGAACCCACTACCCTGGTGTAACAAGCGCCATGCTCTCCCAATTGAGCTACAGAGGACCACACATTATTAGTTATCTTGTTGTTATTACTTGTTAGTTGTTATTAGTCCCATCCTTCAACTCCATTCAACACCACCCATCTATCTCTTAACACCATCCATATTGGATTTCTATTTGCCATATATTTTTCAACTGTACTGTGATGTTTTACAAAAGTTCTGAACCTTTCTATTCTCATCGTTTCTACTGTTTGTGAATTGAAAATAAACATTTTTGCTAAAAGTATTATTATATTATTGATCGATTGACTATGACTTTTCAGATCACCCAGTAGTGCTATCTGCAGGGTCAGCTCCATGCAAATATTGCAATCCTTCAGCCATTCCTGGACCTGTGTCCAGAAACAAGCTACAAATGGACAATACCAAAACAAATGATCAAATGATTCTGTCTCTTCACAGCCAAATCTGCAGAGCTGGGAAGATTGTATCCCCCATACAAATAACATTCTATTGGTAGCAAGAATTGTATATAATAATTTACATTGAACATTTATAAGTTTTGAATCTGGCGTCGTTTTGCGTATCAGTTCATAAACACTATGCATTGGAATCGGTACGTCAAAAATCTCTTCCCAACTATTATGCAATCTATATGGGACGGCTGTCAATCTTTTGGTCCTTAAATGAAACTGGTAAACTTTTTTATTTCTCACAATTTTCTTTAACCAATTATGTTCTTTAATGCAAGGCCGACAGACATGTTCCTTACTTTTTCCTCCTTCCACTTTCCTCTTCCATTTTTGCGGTAATGCTGCAATTATTTGGTTGTAATTTTGGGTAGAGCAGACATTTCCATATGTTTTAGTTAGCTGCATGTGCAACATAACTCCACCATTCCTACCGGTAATATCATTTATCCAGATTATACCTTTTTTAATCATTTTCTCAAAACATAACGTTTTTTTTATCAATTAGTATATTTGAGTTTAACCACAATATTTGTTGCAATATTTGTTGTGTCATTTCTGGAGGATTAAATTGAAATTGCAACCAACTTTCTATGGCTTGTTTTAGAAATAGTGATATTTGGGAGATTATTTCCTTTTCAAATACCTGAAAGTGAGGGGTTGTAATCTGAATAAAGGGAAAAAATCCCTTCTTGAACATTGGGTGAGACAATCTTATTAGTTTGCTAGAGAACCAGTTCGGATTTAAGTATAATTTTTGTATGACTGAAGCTTTTAGTGATAGGTCTAATGCTTTAATATTTAATAATTTCTGTCCTCCTAATTCATATTCATTATATAAATAGGCCCGTTTAATTTTATCTGGCTTGCCGTTCCAAATAAAATGGAATCTTTTTTTCTCATATAATTAAAAAAACTGTTCACTAGGCGTAGGCAAGACCATAATCAAATAGGTAAACTGGGATAAAACTAAAGAGTTAATCAGGCTGATTTTTCCACAAATTTCTCTCTGTACTTTGCTCCGTTCATCTTTCCCTCGATCCTGACTAGTCTCCCAGTCCCTGCCGCTGAAAAACAGCCCCACAGTATGACTCTGCCACCACCATGCTTCACCGGAGGGATGGTGCCAAGTTTCCTCCAGACGTGATGCTTGGCATTCAGGCCAAAGAGCTCAATCTTGGTTTCATCAGACCAGATAATCGTGTTTCTCATGGTCTGAGAGTCCTTTAGGTGCCTTTTGGCAAACTCCAAGCGGGCTGTAATGTGCCTATTACTGAGGAGTGGCTTCCGTCTGGCCACTCTACCATAAAGGCCTAATTGGTGGAGTGCTGCAGAGATGGTTATCCTTCTGGAAGGTTCTCCCATCTCCACAGAGGAACTCTGGAGCTCTGTCAGAGTGACCATCAGGTTCATGGTCACCTCCCTGACCAAGGCCCTTCTCCCCCGATTTCTCAGTTTGGCTGGGTGGCCAGCTCTAGGAAGAGTCTTGGTGGTTCTAAAACTTCTTCCATTTAAGAATGATGGAGGCCTCTGTGTTCTTGGGGACCTTCAATGCTGCATACATTTTTTGGTACCCTTCCCCAGATCTGTGCATCGACACAATCCTGTCTCGGAGCTCTACGGACAAATCCTTTGCCTCATGGCTTGGTTTTTGCTCTGACATACACTGTCAACTGTGGGACCTTATATAAACAGGTGTGTGATTTTCCAAATAATTTCCAATCAATTGAATTTACCACAGGTGGACTCCAATCAAGTTGTTGAAACATCTCAAGGATGATCAATGGAAACAGGATGCACCTGAGCTCAATTTCAAGTCTCATAGCAAAGGGACTGAATACTTATGTAATAAGGTATTTAATTTTTTAATTTTTTATAAATTAGCAAAAATGTCTAAAAACATGTTTTCACTTTGTCATTATGGGCTATTGTGTGTAGATTGATGAGGGGAAAAAATAATGTAATACATTTTAGAATAAGGCTGTAACGTAACAAAATGTGGAAAAAGGGAAGGGGTCTGAATACTTTCCGAATGCACTGTATGTTACATTATGGAAAGTATGAAGCTCCTTATAAACTGACTGTGTACATGTAGACAGGATATTACACACTATGCCACCCAGACTTATATAATTGAGGCCATCAGCTGACCATTTTCCTCACAACGACAGCCCCTTTAGTGAAGTAGTTGGTTATGATGCATTTTTACCATTCACCATAATAGAGCAAAACTGTCAGCATTCTAAGACCTATTTTAGATACAGTGGGGGAAAAAAGTATTTAGTCAGCCACCAATTGTGCAAGTTCTCCCACTTAAAAAGATGAGAGAGGCCTGTAATTTTCATCATAGGTACACGTCAACTATGACAGACAAAATGAGAAAGAAAAAATCCAGAAAATCACATTGTAGGATTTTTAATGAATTTATTTGCAAATTATGGTGGAAAATAAGTATTTGGTCAATAACAAAAGTTTCTCAATACTTTGTTATATACCCTTTGTTGGCAATGACACAGGTCAAACGTTTTCTGTAAGTCTTCACAAGGTTTTCACACACTGTTGCTGGTATTTTGGCCCATTCCTCCATGCAGATCTCCTCTAGAGCAGTGATGTTTTGGGGCTGTCGCTGGGCAACACAGACTTTCAACTCCCCTCCAAAGATTTTCTATGGGGTTGAGATCTGGAGACTGGCTAGGCCACTCCAGGACCTTGAAATGCTTCTTACGAAGCCACTCCTTCGTTGCCCGGGCGGTGTGTTTGGGATCATTGTCATGCTGAAAGACCCAGCCACGTTTCATCTTCAATGCCCTTGCTGATGGAAGGAGGTTTTCACTCAAAATCTCACGATACATGGCCCCATTCATTCTTTCCTTTACACGGATCAGTCGTTCTGGTCCCTTTGCAGAAAAACAGCCCCAAAGCATGATGTTTCCACCCCCATGCTTCACAGTAGAGATGGTGTTCTTTGGATGCAACTCAGCATTCTTTGTCCTCCAAACACGACGAGTTGAGTTTTTACCAAAAAGTTCTATTTAGGTTATATCTGACCATATGACATTCTTCCAATCCTCTTCTGGATCATCCAAATGCACTCTAGCAAACTTCAGACGGGCCTGGACATGTACTGGCTTAAGCAGGGGGACACGTCTGGCACTGCATAATTTGAGTCCCTGGCGGCATAGTGTGTTACTGATGGTAGGCTTTGTTACTTTGGTCCCAGCTCTCTGCAGGTCATTCACTAGGCCCCCCCGTGTGGTTCTGGGATTTTTGCTCACCGTTCTTGTGATCATTTTGACCCCACGGGGTGAGATCTTGCATGGAGCCCCAGATCAAGGGAGATTATCAGTGGTCTTGTATGTCTTCCATTTCCTAATAATTGCTCCCACAGTTGATTTCTTCAAACCAAGCTGCTTACCTATTGCAGATTCAGTCTTCCCAGCCTGGTGCAGGTCTACAATTTTGTTTCTGGTGTCCTTTGACAGCTCTTTGGTCTTGGCCATAGTGGAGTTTGGAGTGTGACTGTTTGAGGTTGTGGACAGTTGTCTTTTATACTGATAACAAGTTCAAACAGGTGCCATTAATACAGGTAACGAGTGGAGGACAGAGGAGCCTCTTAAAGAAGAAGTTACAGGTCTGTGAGAGCCAGAAATCTTGCTTGTTTGTAGGTGACCAAATACTTATTTTCCACCATAATTTGCTAATAAATTCATTAAAAATCCTACAATGTGATTTTCTGGATTTTTTTTCTCAATTTGTCTGTCATAGTTGACGTGTACCTATGATGAAAATTACAGGCCTCTCTCATCTTTTTAAGTGGGAGAACTTGCACAATTGGTGGCTGACTAAATACTTTTTTCCCCCACTGTATGACACACACACAATTCACATTTAAATTACCTTTAAAATTCACAATACACATTGACAATATACAATTCATAGGACACAGGGTATTAGAATATAAGTTTTGTGTTGAAGACATATCGACCAAATTGGTGTGAAGGGTCTCAGTGTGAGCCTGATTGGGTCTGTCATGCCCAGGCCTGCCCTGTGATTAGTTGTCAGGTCCTGCCCTGACAGAGCTGTAACATGGGAGCCAGCGGGGGTTCATCAGGGAGGGGGTTGGTGCTTAGAGCCCCCCTCACAGCAGACACTGACAGCAGGGCTGCTCTCTCTCTCAGCTACCTGGACAGAGCAAGAGCAACAGGTTCCTCCTTTGCACCTGTCTGTCAGTTCTCTCTGGATGGATCTTGGCCAGCAGCATACAGGCCTGACAGAGCTAATGTCTCTGATTTGATTCAATTTAACTGTATTGGTTCCCTTAGGACTTATGAAAATTAGTATTAACGGCAGGCCTGACAAAAAGCATCTTGAGAGAAATGTGTGGTGTGTGGTAACAGATCACCTCTGAGTTGTTTTCAACTCTCATCCTCTCTGATGTCTCCTTCCTGATAGATAGCTTACCTGTAAACTAGAGGCTTGCATCTCATGCATACTGGAGTTCAATCAAATTATTGCATGGCAGGTGCCATAGTGAAGGGCTTAAAGAGCTGTCTCAATGAGTGTTCTTTTGATAGCGGCTGATGTGAGCTGGATAGACTTCTAAAGCCCCACCTGTAGGCAAAGTAGAGCAGTTCTCCTTCTCACACTAATAATTTCTTACTTTTTCTAAATGCACACTATTTTCCTGTGCTACTACTCGTCACCACACTTTCTCCCAAATAAGGACAATGCAAATAGTCCGGGTAGTCATGATTAGCTGTTCAGGAGCCTTATGGCTTGGGGGTAGAAGCTGTTAAGAAGCCTTTTGGACCTAGACTTGGCGCTCCGGTACTGCTTGCCGTGCGGTAGCAGAGAGAACAATCTATGACTAGGGTGGCTGGAGTCTTTGACAATTTTTAGGGCCTTCCTCTGACACCCGCCTGGTATAGAGGTCCTGGATGGCAGGAAGCTTGGCCCCAGTGATGTAATGGGCCATACGTACTACCCTCTGTAGTGCCTTGCGTTCGAAGGCCGAGCAGTTACCATACCAGGCGGTGATGCAACCAGTCAGGATGCTCTCGTTGGTGCAGCTGTATACATTTTTGAGGATCTAAGGACCCATGCCAAATCTTTTCAGTCTCCTGAGGGGGAATAGGTTTTGTCGTGCCCTCTTCACAACTGTCTTGGTGTGTTTGGACCATGATAGTTTGTTGGTGATGTGGACACCAAGGGACTTGAAGCTCTCAACCTGTTCCACTACAGCCCCGTCGATGAGAATGGGGGCGTGCTCAGTCCTTTTTTTCCCCCCCTGTAGTCCACAATCATCTCCTTTGTCTTGATCACGTTGAGGGAGAGGTTGTTATCCTGGCCTCCTCCCTATAGGCTGTCTCATCGTTGTCGGTGATCAGGCCTACCACTGTTGTGTCATCGGCAAATTTAATGATGGTGTTGGAGTCGTGCCTGGTCATGCAGTCATGGGTGAACAGGGAGTACAGGAGGGGACTGAACATGCACCCCTGAGGGGCCCCGTGTTGAGGATCAGCATGGCAGATGTGTGGTTACCTAATCTTTGTCAACATTCGACAGATTAAAAATGTCTCAAAGTACCTTTAATTTTTCTCCTGCGGTTTTCCCAAGCTGAAGTTGACCGGAAATGATCTGCAAGATTGGCGCCAGTTTGGAACAACTAGACAAGAGAGATGTGCCTGTCTCTGATCAACTATTATACGCACATTCACGGTATGTAAATGTTTACCATAAATGTAGTTTAATTTGTGATGGTCAAGATCACTGAACAGCGCTCACGAAAAAGCATTACTGAGATTGAGAAGCTAGCAGTGTTGCACCGCATAGTGAATGAACAATCTATTGTCAATGGATTTCATGTTACTTTTGACAGCTGAATATTGTTTGCCAATGTTTAACGTTAACTAGCTAGCTAACGTTAGCTAGCTAACTAGACACCTTGTTAGTGACGATAAACAGACAGCAAAATGATTTGTTTATCAATGTTTTTTCTTAGTTCTACACAATGCTCATGGAGGAGGCAAACAAACTCAAAGGCACAGGGAAGAGATCTCGTCATGGGGGACGTGGTGTCAGCAGTCAACGTCCTTCAAGAAGCCTGCGGGATGCTGTGAGTAGGGCTGGAAGACACACACACACAGTTGAAGGAATCTGTCTGTAAAATAATTTCCAATTTCTAATTAATGTCCTAATCAACAACTTTTCCCTATTTATCTTTCCAAAGCCATAAAGTATGGTGATACAGCAGATAAGTGCGGAGAGGCTTTCTTCCTGTGTGGTAAAGTTCTCCTGGAGCTGGCCAGGTAGGTTTTCATTGTCTTTCGCAGTATTTTAATCTAAGTGATATAAATTATGATCAGTGAGGTAGGTTACCAACTGTCAGCCTGCTGAATTCTGGGAGCTAACGCAAGTCTTCAGGTCTCACCAAACCACCTCCATTACAGTTGTAGCTAAGACTTAGAATATGTAATTTTGTCTTTGTGAAACAGGATGGAGAACGGCGTCTTGGGGAACGCTCTGATGAGGGTTCCTGAAGAAGAAGAGGAGAAAGGAGAGGAAGAGAAGCCCAAAGACTCCAACATTGAAAGCACAGACAATGTTGACGGTAAGCATTTTGCATTGTTAAACCACACAAGTAGTTGACGCTTGCCTAAAGCTACAGAATACATGCTTAAATTAATTATACAATTTGGCCTAGTGGTTGTGCTGATCAAATCAAATCAAATTGTATTTGCCACATGCGCCAAATACAACAGGTGTAGTGAAATGCTTACTTACAAGCCCTTAACCAACAATGCAGTTTTAAGAAAAATAAGTGTTAAGTAAAAAATAGATAAGTAAAAAATTAATGCAAATGCAAATAGTCCGGGTAGCCATGATTAGCTGTTCAGGAGTCTTATGGCTTGGGGGTAGAAGCTGTTAAGAAGCCTTTTGGACCTAGACTTGGCGTTCCGGTACCGCTTGCCGTGCGGTAGCAGAGAGAACAGTCTATGACTAAAGTGGCTAGAGTCTGACAATTTTTAGGGCCTCCTCTGACACCGCCTGGTATAGAGGTCCTGGATTGCAGGAAGCTTGGCCCCTATGATGTACTGGGCCATTAATTAATGAAGATAATGTTGTAGATCAGATAATGCTGTTTATAGGGCGGCAGGTAGCCTAGCGGTTAAAAGCTTTGGGCCAGTATCTAAAAGGTTGCTGGTTAAAATCCCTGAGCAGACTATGTGAAAAATCTGTTGACGTGCCCTTGATCAAAGCACTTAACCCTACTTGCTCCTGTAAGTCGCTCTGGATAAGAGCATCTGCTAAATGACTCAAATCTAAATGTATAATGTAGTAGTCACATTTACCCATCTTTTGATTCTTACACGCATCTCAATCTACCTTTGTTATCACAGAGAACACCAGGGATGAGCTCAGAGGCCAAGGCAGAAGAGAAGAATGGCGAGAAAGACAGATTCAGATCACAGTGGAGGAGACTGGAAGAGGCAATGAGGGACAGACTGAACGGCCATGTTAATGGTTCTGACACCACTAACGGAGAGGAGAAAGTCAACGGATAGAAGGTTGACGAAGTTGAGAATGGATAGACGGAGTCATCAGAAGAGGAGGATGGATGGAGGTAAACTTTTGGCCAGTTTAAGGCAAACCCACCATAATAATGTTTACACAATATCTTAAAAGAAAAGAGAAGAAATGTAATGCACTCACACACTTCTGTCAATATTTCAGATGATGAGTGTGATGGGGGAGAAACTGAAGAAAAGGTGAGACTTTATCTACTACTAACTGATCTGTGTGTTCCGGCTGATGGTTTAGTCATTAAGTTAACATTAGATGATCTTTGACCTCAGGAGGACATAGCGGGGGACAGTGACGATGAGGAAGTGGGCAACCTGCAGTTAGCCTGGGAGATGCTGGAGGTGGCTAAGGTCATCTACAAAAAGTACAGTACAATACCCACTCGTCTCCATGTGTTTTACCCTGCTATCCTCTAGTTCAGGGGTATTCAACAATTACCTTATGAGGTCCGGAGCCTGCTGGTTTTCTGTTCTACCTGATAATTAATTGCACACACCTGGTGTCCCAGGTCTAAATCAGTCCCTGATTAGAGGGGAACAATGGAAAAATGCAGTGAAACTGTCTTCGAGCTCCAGAGTTGAGTTTGAAGGCTCTTGTTGTGTATATAGGGCTTTTCAACTCAGCCATTGAGCAATTCAGCAAGGTTATTATAGTTGTGTTTTTATATTTGTTTTTATTTCTATTTGTTTTAAGATTTTTATTTAAAATTCAGTTTAAATTAAGTTTTCTGAACCACTTAACTCGTTTTTTAATTACTTTTAAGTTCTATCAAAACATTTTTAGTTTTAGTGTTAGGGACAGAAAGTAGCCTATGTGTGGGAGGCTAGGAGCCATTTATGTGTTGTATAGTTTTTGGGGATGTCATTTCTTGCCACTGGGGCAGTAATGCATAAAGTGTATGGTTTGTATGGCCTGTGCAGAGAGGAGAGAGGGATACAGACACATAGTTGACAGGCTACAGAAAAGGCTACAATAATGCAAAAGAGATCGGAATGAAATTAACTAAACATCTGGGGAAGCGAGAGAGCGGGGCCTCCCTCGACTAACTCCCGCAGAACAACTTGGCAGAACTGTCTTCGTTTTGGGGACAGCTGCCGCTGAACAAAGAGGTTGTGCTAATAACTCTAAGCTAATTGCCTAGCACAAGTGTAGCCACTCCCCCTCCTATTGAGTTGTAATTTGCAGAGAACAAAAGAAGTGGCTGGACCTGCGTCCAGTGTGAATGGGTAGCAATCGCTTCTTAAGCAGACTGGGTAGTTTACTAACTATGACAGACAGACAGAACCAACACAGTTTACAAATGAAAACAATTCTACTTACAGAATCAAGCAGGATCCTTCCAAGACTATTAGTTTAGAGAACTAAACAAATAAAGAGGGGTACCCCATGAATTCAGAAGTGGACGCACACAATAACAGAATGACTGTGAATTAATAATTGCATAATGATGAACTGTTTAACACGTTAACACTTATAGGAATGGCGGAAATCACTCAACCATTTTCTGATCTCACCCATGGCCACAAGATGGCGATGAAGGACAAGATAAAGTGAACTCCTGAGGGTTTGCAGGCACTTGAGAAATTGAAACAGTTGCTAACCTTTTCTCCTTGTTTAGGTTTGCCGGATCATTCTAAACCATTTAATCTATTTGTGTGTGAGAAAAAAATCCTTATACAGGATCACAGTGGGAAGCAGCGGCCCGTTGCATACTACTCTAAGAGACTTGACAGTGTGGTGAGAGGGTTGGTGTGTTGCCTCAGAGCTGTAGCAATGTCAATGTGCCATGTCCCTACCAACTGACGATGATGGTGAGCCCCATGATTGTGCTGTCCTAGTTGACCTGGTCTGTAAGCCATGCCCTGATTATTTGATGTGCCTTTAACGAATGCAGATTTGGAACTATTGGTTGATGGTTCCGTTCAAAAATCACCTCAAGGCGAACCATTAGTGGCTTATGCAGTAACTACGGCTGCCACTACCTTAGAAAGTGCTAAACTACCATCCCATCTGTCAGCCCAGGCTGCAGAATTGTTTGCTCTTACTAGAACATTTATTTTGGCTAAGGATAAAACTGTTATGGTTTATACTGACAGCAGGTATGCATTTGGGGTTGTGGATGACTTCGGTACGCTCTGGAAGCAACGTGGGTTCCTCACCTCATCTGGTAAGACAATTTCACATTCTGAATTGGTTGAAAACTAGTTGGAGGCTATTTTGTTGATACTTCCTGTCTCTGTTAAAAACATGTTTTCTTTACAAGATGTGTCTGCCAGTGGAATTTCGTCTCTGGAACACAAAATGTACATGCGATTCACAGACTCAGCTGTGGATGGGCCCAAATGTCCTGCCGGCCTTGCCTAGGTCCTGTTTTTTCCCCATGTTGCTAAAGAGGGGAGTAGTGGGAATTGTGGGAGTAGTGGAAATTGTAAATACTTTTTGGTTTGCTCCAGGTTTTTCTGTATTTGTGGAGCAATTTTGTGCAAAATGTGTAAACCCCTTTTCCACAGAATATATTGACACTGATGGGTTGCGAGGATCAAATGGTAAGCTACTGTGCAGCACTTAACAATGTTCTGAAGTCTATTTTCCCCAGGATAAAAGTGGCTTTGCCTGAACCAAAGGGAGGACAGCTCCACAAATTGCAGCCAGGGGAGAGATTGGGTGGTCATCAAGGACCTCCGCAGAAAGACTTGGCACCAACAGCGCTGGACTGGTCCATTCCAGGTGCTCCTGAAGGTTGCAGAGAGGTCAACGTGGGTTCATGCCAGCCACTGCAGGAAGGTGCCCCAGAGCCCAGACAAAGATGTACCAGCCGATGAATCGTCATAGCGACCCCAGTGGCCATGGGAGGACCAGGACCGGACTCTACACATCACGTTTGTTGCTTTCGTGGTCAGTCTTCTCATTGCAGCTTTTGTATGGGCCCTGGGAGAAGTGGCCACAATGCAATTGAAGAATACCAGCATAGTCCCACGGCGGGACTTAAAAAACAGCCCCTCCAGCTCGAGCCAACGGCAGGCTCAGGACAGGAGTCCAGCAAACAATAGCCGTCCCATTGTTTAAGAAGACTGATTGTCCTCTTTGCACAGATGAAGAGTTTACTTCTGTATAACTTTTTAATTGTTTAAATGATTCCCTTAAGAACGTTTTGCACCATGTTAACGTGAAGTTAATTTGAAAGTAAGAATTCAAATTTTAAATGGTTTGGACTGATTTAAGATTTAGCAAAAGTGAAAATTAAGGAAATGTTTTATGTTATGAATATTTGTTACTGGTGTTAATACCGTGTTTAATTTTTTTGGTTTAGTGGATTTTTCACAGGTTAGAAATGATACACCTTAAAGGACACACAAATGACATTTTCTGAAGTTTCTATTTCCAGAGTTTTGGTTGCACACATGTAAATTGTCCTGATAACAAATGTACTGAAAAACCCAATGTAAACCTGGTAACAAATTCAAGGACAAATGTAATATTAAAGGTTGCCATGACCAGGGCCAGAATGCAGGATGTGAAGGATTAGCCGAGCTACCTTTTCTTGCTGAAGACAGTGATGTTTGACCTGTTGCATATTTAGAAATGCGCCTGTTGTAGACAGAGGTTTGCTCTCACAAGGTCGGCTCAATGGGAGTGGAATATTGGCTGAATGCCCAGACTCTGTGATTGCCAGCTGTTCTCCTAAGCAGCCGTACTCTGGGAGAAAACGCTTTGCTGTGAAAGGATCCACATGGCTATCTTTGTTATACCTAAAAGTTTTATAGTGCTTATGTGTAACGTTATATACGGTTTAACAATAATTTTATATAAGAAACTGAGTTTCTTAAGGGGGGAATGTGAGAGAGAAAAATTAAGTATTTACCTGATTTGTTAGACCTGTATTGTTTCAATTTCTCTTTGCTTCTCTGTAACCTGGTCACACGGCATAAGACAAAGAGCCTCTGAGAGTGACCACAGTTCTGTTGCAACCAATTACCTTCAGAAATCACATAATTAGTTAAATAAAGTCCACCTGTGTGCAATCTAAGTGTCACATGATCTGTCACATGATCTCAGTTGTCACATGATACACCTGTTCTGAAAGGCCCCAGAGTCTGCAACACCACTAAGCAAGGGGCTCCACCAAGCAAGCGGCACCATGAAGACCAAGGAGCTTTCCAAACAGGTCAGGGACAAAGTTGTGGAGAAGTACAGATCAGGGTTGGGTTATAAAAAAAATATCAGAAACTTTGAACTTCCCATGGAGCACCATTAAATCCATTATTAAAAAATGGAAAGAATATGGCACCACAACAAACCTGCCAAGAAAGGGCCGCCCACCAAAACTCACGGACCAGGCAAGGAGGGCATTAATCAGAGAGGCAACAAAGAGACCAAAGATAACCCTGAAGGAGCTGCAAAGCTCCATAGCGGAGATTGGAGTATCTGTCCATAGGACCACTTTAAGCCGTACACTCCACAGAGCTGGGCTTTACGGACAAACACACACACACACACTCTTTATTGTATATTGTTGTGTTATGTTGTTTAATGGGGCAGCTGGTGGTGGAATGTAATGTCTCTAACTTAAGTTTATTCAGTAACCAGTTCACAATAACATTGTTCTCTCTTAGATATATTGTATACATGTGGTTAGCATGTTCAATTAATACATTATAATTATTAATAATGTAATGGATGTTTATCTGTTTTTTTCTTAACAAATTAGGTTTATGTAATATAGACTCTCTGTATCTGTCTCAGAAATACACCAATTACTTTAAAAGCACTGCAAATGACCTAGACCAATGTTACATGACAAAACATTAAGAAACAAGTATTTTAATTTCGGGACAGTTCAAATTCAGTTTGGGACAGTTGAAATTGCACTTCGGGATGGTACTGGGACAGTGAGGGAAAATGTTAGTCGTGAGCCCTGATTGCCAGCCAAATTTACCAAATGTACCTGAAGAAAAAGCAATGGTAGGCAGGCTATCAGCGTTTCACCCACAAATGTACAATGTGAGCTGGAGGCAGTATGCATTTTGAAAACATACTTAACCCTACCGTTGTCCTAGGGTCAAAATGACCCGCCACTGTGTTGAACCAACTTTATTTAATTTTTATATTTTTTGGATCATTTGTGAGAAGGAGGCAGTGATACTTTCTTTAAAGTCTCACTGCCTCCTTCTCACAAATGATCCCCAAAATATAAAAATTAAATAAAGTTGGTTCAACACAGACCCTAGGACAACGGGAGGGTTAATTGTTTCAAACCTTCATGTTTTACTTCATATTATGAGGCATGTTTCACCTTGCTTGAAAATCCGACCATACCAGTTATGATTTTCATATGCGCCTTTTCGTGGAACAGTTTCATTTCAATAATAACGTTTTTGTTTCTCAAAATCATTGTCACGTGGTTAATCATAAAATTCTTAATTTAAATGATAAAAAATATATAAATTAAAATTCAACTAATGCAAGAGCACCAGCCTCTGCCATATGGACACATTGATACACCGTGATCATTGGCAGCTAAATAGCCTAAATGAGCGCATGGAACCAATGCAGCTGTTGGCCTATAACTTCCATTATCAACTAAATAAAAATACATAAAGCTGACTAATAAAAACAGTAGAAAATATACTGATTAAAATTCTGGTTCGTTCAATCACATCTATCTACTCAGCCTGTCTGCCTCCCTTTCTATCTGTCTTGACTTGAGCTATCGCTAGTGAAGTGCAACATTGCATCAAATCAATCAACTGGATCCAGCCCAATGCTGTCTCTAGCGAACTTGCAACGTTGTATCAATGCTGATCAACTAGCCTATTCCAGGCTCACATAGTTTCCCTGGTCAGACAGCTGTTTTTGCGCAAGGGAAAGGTATTTAATGACTTTTCCACTGGATATACAGTACCAGTCAAAAGTTTGGACACACCTACTCATTCAAGGGTTTTTCTTTATTTAAAAAAAAAAATTACATTGTAGAATAATAGTGAAGGCATCAGAACTATGAAATAACACATATGGAATCATGTAGGAACCATAAAAGTGTTAAACAAATCAAACTATATTTTATATTTGAGATTCTTCAAATAGCCACCCTTTGCCTTGATGACAGCTTTGCACACTCTTGGCGTTCTCTCAACCAGCTTCACCTGGAATGCTTTTCCAACAGTCTTGAAGGAGTTCCCACGTATGCTGAGCACTTGTTGGCTGCTTTTCCTTCACTCTGCCGTCCGACTCATCCCAAACCGTCTCAATTGGGTTGAGGTCAGGGAATTGTGGAGGCCAGGTCATTGTCCTGTTGAAAAACAAATAATAGTCCCACTAAGCCCAAACCAGATGGGATGGCGTATCACTGCAGAATGCTGTGGTAGCCATGCTGGTTAAGTGTGCCTTGAATTCTAAATAAATCACAGACAGTGTCACCAGCAAAACACCCCCACACCATCACACCTCCTCCTCCATGCTTTACAAAGACACAGCTGTTGGAACCAAAAATCTCAAATTTGGACTCCAGACCAAAGGACACATTTCCACCGGTCTAATGTCCTTTGCTTGTGTTTCTTGGCCCAAGCTGGTCTCTTCTTCTTATTGGTGTCCTTTAGTAGTGGTTTCTTCGTAGCAATTCGACCATGAAGGCCTGATTCACACAGTCCCCTCTAAACAGTTGATGTTGAGATGTGTCTGTTACTTGAACTCTGTGAAGCATTTATTTGTGCTGCAATTTCTGAGGCTGGTAACTCTAATGAACTTATCCTCTGCAGCAGAGGTAACTCTGGGTCTTCCATTCCTGTGGCGGTCCTCATGAGAGCCAGTTTCATCATAGCGCTTGATGGTTTTTGCGATGGCACTTGAAGTTCTTGAAATGTTCCATATTGACTGACCTTCATGACTTAAAGTAATTATGGAATGTCATTTCTCTTTGCTTATTTGAGCTGTTTTTGCCATAATATGGACTTGGTCTTTTACCAAATAGGGCTATCTTCTGTATACCCCCCTACCTTGTCGCAACACAACTGATTGGCTCAAATGCATTAAGAAGGAAATAAATTCCATTAATTAACTTTTAAGAAGGCACACCTGTTAATTGAAATGCATTCCAGGTGACTACCTCATGAAGCTGGTTGAGAGGATGCCAAGAGTTTGCAAAGCTGTCATCAAGGCAAAGGGTGGCTATTTGGTTACTACATGATTCCATATGTGTTATTTGATAGTTTTGATGTCTTCACTATTATTCTACAATGTAAAAAATAAAAATAAAGAAAGAAAAACCCTTGAATGAGTAGGTGTGTCCAAACTTTTGACTGGTAGTGTATGGGCACATCAGATCATGATATTTCTTTTTTTCACACCGCGGCTTGGTGATTATCGAGGGGGAGATTGTTGGAAAGATTTTTCAATTAGGCCTACTGTGAGGAACTATTAGGCTGTCATTCGCAATGGATGTAAAAAACAGACTTAGTTGATTTACTGTGTGAGGTGAAGTGGTGGACATGGTGAGTTAAGACAATCAGAAATCAAACTTTCCTGAGTTTGCGCGCAACAGACCAGGTTGGCTACTTCTGTGTGCTCAGGCGCGCACGCTCCCTCAACATTAACAAGACAGAGAAACCAGACCCATGCTCATTGCTCACATGGAGCGCTCCAAACAAAAGACAATGAAAAAATTGATGACTCATAAATGATGGTTGTGAGAAACAAGGTTTAGTTTATTTCATAAGTGTAGCAGGTTGTGAACTCTGCAAACAATGTTTCCACTCCGAGAATGAGAACAGTAAATGACTTTAGGCCTAATTAGTAATACAATACACTAACAGAAATTCATGTAAACATATTACGGGGTTTAATGGTACATTTACTACTGGTGACATATGTAATGGGGAATTGATACAAATAAACAATCAAAAGGCAAACAGTTCACACAATAAAAACCCAAAATTAGCGGGAGACAGCTGAGTGCTTTCTGGAGAGCTGAGTGCATGCCATCTGGAGAGAGACGCGCATATAGTCTCACTTCGCCACACACCCCTCCCCTTCTTAACATTTTAAATTATACTCAAGAAACATTATCTTCACACATATTTTAGATGCTTTTCACTGACAGCCGGCTACAACAGAGCCTGGATTCGAACCAGGATCTCTAATGGCACAGCTAGCACTGCGATGCAGTGCCTTAGACCACTGCTCCACTCGACTGCTGTTGAATAATTAATGAATATTCAGACATATCCAACCTTTTTTAAAAAGTAAAAATAAAGTTAGTAAATTTAAACGGTTTGAGGGTTATTCTATTTTCATTGCGGTCTTCATGCATAATCGTCAGTTACATGGTTATTCAATTACCATCACAGCCCTAGGTTAAATATGTTGTAGTAAAGTTCCGCTACAATCCACAGGGGGGCACTGTCACTGTTAGATGTGTGCTTCAATCAGAAAAACGTTCTCTCATTACTTGTGTCATCTAGCTAGCCAGCCAGTAGCTTCCGAAGTGGCTAGCCAGCCAAGCTAGCTACATAAACGAAACCTATCAAAGACACTTGCTGAAAATAAACACTTTTCCTAATATCATGACTTAAATAAACATCATTAACTTGCCCATTCACTAAATATACTGTTAAATAACGATTGACACCCAATAGCTTAAGGATGCTGAGTGCTAACGCTAGCTTATTAGCATTAGCCAACCCATGCTGAGGGAAACTAAGTTAGCTAGTTAGCTACCACCAACCCTGCACAAACCTATTGCTAACTCTGCTGCTGCTGCTGCACTTCGACTATCTGGCTGTTCTGCCCTTTCCACCTCATTCACTGCTGCCTCAACATGCTCGCTTTTTTGCCATTCTTTCAGAAGTGGCAAAAATCCATATTTGCACTGTGCTATGCTGAGTCTGACTGAGGGACAGGCATTTCGCTGAGTGATGACATTGATATCTAACTGGTGCTGTAGGGGTGGGGAAGGGGTCAAGGGACTCAAGTAGGGGTGGGGAAGGGGTCAAGGGACTCAAGCGGTCCACTGCCTTGTGAAATCTCGACCAATCACAGCAGGCACAGCATCACTCCATGGGCTTCTTGTAGTGTTTATTTTTGTCATAAAAATGTGTCAGTAAAACACGTTTTTAAATACTTTATAATGCAAGTGATGTGTGGTTATGGAAATGTATATCAGACTGAAATGTAAATCAAAAACTGGATCAAAAACAAAGGCCTAATGAGGTCATGGCTGTGTGTAAATGTATGCACACTCTCAAGCAAACCTTCATATTGATCAATCTCACACTTTGCTTGGAAATGATCCCATGCGTACTGATTTGTACCTAAACATGATTGATAAATTAGGCCCCTGGAGCTTTGAAGCTTGAGGCTAAACTTCTCCTGTAGCTACAAGTTGTAGCAGCTTGAAGCGCACCCCTGAACATGTGTGTGAGAGCAAAGTCTTACATCGTGCTCATCTCAATGGCCACGTTAGAGTGGATCACTTTTGTCAAGTCAGTGACCATCGTTGGTCAGTCTTTGAAAATGTGTTGCATTCTGGGGGAGAAAATTGTCCGACTTGCGCCCACATGTGAATTGCAAGTTTCTGCAGTTGCGCTTAAACTTCACCCTGCATTGTGGGAGGCTCTATTGTCAACCAATCGTTAGGGTGTTTTTGTTTGACCCACACGAACGTGACCAAAGACATGACTGAAACCAATTTGCTGCAATTTATGTATACAGTGGATAGATACAAATAAATAATATTTGAGGCTATCTCACTAATTGATTGTACAATATACACAATTTTTAATTTCAGTTTGTGAGTGTGTGATTATGGGGGTTAGATACATGTTAATTTCGACATTATAAAGAAAACATTTTATTAACAATGGCAACACTGCCATGTTGATCTGAGCCTTGCTGTTGAAAAACCATATTAGTGTCCGATTTTCGGCTATTGCAGATGCACCTCCCTCGATTGAACTCCTCGGCTTTCTGTCCGACTTTCGGCTATTGCAGATGCACCTCCCTCGATTTAACTCCTCGGCTTTCTGTCTACCGTCGGTTGCTTTAGATTTACCACTTAAACGTGCCTAATATCTACGGTCCTGCTTGTGACAAGTCCATCTCGGTGTGACCCGCCAGATTCAGAAGCTTGAATATCGTCTTTGAAAAAAAGCTCGAACGACCAATTCCATTTTTGCCCCCCAAAACCGAAGATAATTCGTGATGGTTTTTATTTGATTTTAGTTCGTTTTGGAGTGAAAGATAATAGTTTCAGTATAGTTGTAGGTTTTCATACAGGTTCCTTAATTTTATTTCAGTTTACTAAATTGTTTATTCATGATTAGTTTTCGTTTGTTTCAGTTTTAGTTTACTATAATAACCTTGAGCCGTTGGATAGATGTATACGAGACAGACTTTACAGTTTGAGAGCCTGAGTTTGTGTTTTATTGAAGGAAAGATTGTAAGGACCAGTTGCTGGGCGCCCAGGCCGAGATGCACTACGAGCTGGGCCTCACCCCCTGCTCTGACTGCCAGTACAGCCAGGCCATCAAACACTTCAACAACTCTGCAGGGTCATCAAGAGCAGACTAGGTGAGGTGGATGTGAATGTGAATGTGATTGGTGATTCTAATTTTGAATGAAAATGAATTGTTTAGATGGTTTTACTATTGTAAATTGTAGTTTTCTACTTTGTAACAAACACTCTTTCATGGTTTGTCTCCCAGCCAATCTCCAGGGGGTGTTAGAGGCAGAGGGTTCAATGAAGCCCTGAAGAGAGGAAGGAGATGGTGGAGTTGAAGGCTCTGCTGCCAGAGATCCAGGAGAAGGTGGAGGACACCACCTTGGGCCAGAAGATGGCTGCCTCTGCTGCAGCAGTGGCTGTGAAGCAGGAGACACTGGTGAGCAGGGGATTAGGATGGAGGGGGATCTAACCAAATTGAGTAACAATACGGCAAGCATTAAGTTTGATTCCACATTTCATTGGTTGATTTTCAGGCAGGTGGTTCAGTGTTTCCAGCTCCGAGTGGAAGATCTCAAAACGGTGGGATGTTTGCATCTATGATAAGCCTAAAACTCTTGATTTTAGGCAGGTTTATTGGCTAGTTTGTGTTTTAAAACAACATATTCTAATGGGTATGTCTGTGTGTTCTACCCCTCACTCAGATTCAAGTTAGGTCCACCAACAGAAATGGCCCCTCAGTCTCCAGCCTCTGACATCTCACACCTGGTCAGAAAAAAAGGCCAGTGACGTGAACCTATCTGCTCCCAGATAACACCTCTAGTCCTCCCCCTAGTATCTACACACACACCTATTTGTACCGTTTAACAGAGGAAACCAGAAGACAGCCCAGTAAAGGAGAGTGACTTTAAAAGGGTGAAACAGGAGACTTATGTTAACAGCAGCAGAGACCACATCAACAAAGCCAACGATGTCAAAAAACGAAATGGAGGTTGAAAGGTATGTATTGAGTGTATTTTCCACTGCACAGGTAGTGACAGTAAATATCATGGAATACCTACATGTACTACTACTAGACCAATTTTAAATGCACTAAATAGATCACCATCACATTCAGTAGCATGTGTGCCTCTTTGTGATTGCAATGACAAAGTCATTGTCAGTGAATTCAGTGTTATGATTATTTTTTATTTCCCCCCCTGCAGCCAGTGAAGCCCCGGCGACTGCCTGATGTCATCACATCCTTCTAATGCAGATGAAGTTGTAAATACATTTATGTCATGTTCCTATGGTGTACCTGGTTGTGCTGCTTTTCATATTTGTAATATTTAGTACCAGATAATTAATAAAGAGTACCTAATTGATCAATTAATCATCTTTGTTTGAATTGTAAAGAAACTTAAAATGGGAATTGGGTAGGAAGTTATCTACCTCTTGAAACCGTTTAAACAAATGCCCCAGTTCCTCCACTCAGTGATCAGTGTAATAACATTGAATTTATGTATGCCTATGAATTAGATGCGCCTTCGCTTGGCACTCAGCATTAAAGGAGATATATTGTGGGTAAGGCTCAGCGATAGGACCTGCGTCCTGTCCAGGGGGTGTACTTGTACATCAAGCTGCCTCACGCTACAGAAACAGGAGAAAGGCTCCTGCTCATATGAGCCGTTCCGGCTCGCACAAGCCAAGGCTACTTACTTACTATGGAATAGATATCCTTGCTCAGTGGCCAGCCCTGTTGAATTCACTCATTATCAGATGACTGGGTTGGTGAGAAACACTTTGCTGAGAGGGAACAGAGGTGGAAGATGTAGGAAAATTCAGCGTTACAGCGTGATTTGACATTTAAAGGCAATGTTCCCTCGTTAGCAGACTGCATTCACGGTAAACGTTGAATGACAGCTCAATCAGAAATTACCTTTACATTTCTAGTGCGCAATCTGTAACGCTTCTGCGATAGTGAATAGAGTCGTTAATCTGTCTTAGTGGTAATCGCAGTCTGCATGGTTTGTTCCATTTTTCATTTTTGATTTATGGGACAGGAGAGAAACTGGGAAAGATAGGAGTGTCACAGGCATTGGGTCAGATTTGACCCCTGGTAGGTTTGTGTACTGTAAGCAGCGAGACCACCCAGCATGGTTAACACTGTATTGAAGAAAGGGTTGGTATATCTATGGTGACTGAAACCATGTGATGCGATTGACCATTAACACAATCCAACAACTTGTTCATAGAAACAACAATCAGAACACATAACATCAAGCAAGGCCGGATCCGTATTGAAACATCTCACCATGTCAGGAACCAATTTTATTAATATCTTTAATGTCGTCAGCATCACTGAGATGAGTTAGTCTGTTTAAAGCAGAATCGGATGTGCATTGCCCTTTTCTTGACGAACACTCAGTTCCACAAAGCGAGGAAGAAGGGAAGTGGGGAGGAGGTGCAGTGAAGGAGGCAACGCAGGGAAAAAGACATCTGCATGGCGAAGCAGAAACTTTCCCCTCCACTAGGATGTGATTGGTTTTAGCTTGTGCAAGATCAAGTCGAAACAGGTGTTCTGAAAACAAAGACGAGAGGGGTGTGTGTGTGTTGGGTTTATTTCGTAAAGCCACTTCGTCAGGTTTTGATGCAGTCGCCAACGTCATCATCGTCTGAGGTCTGGCTGCTGCTGCTGGTTTCAGACTCTGAGCCCTCGTCCTCTTCTAGGTGGGCCTCGGCCACACACCTCCAGGTGGTGAAGTGGAGGGTGACACCTCGTGCACCCCGGGGGAGGACCCCGTTCCTCTTCATCTGGGAAGACCAAGAACCACCCGAGTCAAAACAAGAACCTAGACACTAGCCTGGTCCCATCCTATGTGCTTTAGACAACTCTTCCATACAGCATGGGAGTGTTGGCTACAACACATACACAGGAGCCTTTTTTACACCTTGCGCTAACATGTGGTTTTCACTATCTGATCAAGTTCTGTCACGTTTACACATGGTATTAAAATGTGTCTTATCGGTCCACTGTGTCCGCATTGTGACCAGATTTCATGGTCACTCCATGTATAAAAAGTATTTGAGAGATTGTTTCAAAGTAATAATTTATACAGTGAGCTCCATAATTCATTGGACAGTGACCTTTTTTTTTGTTATTTTGGTTCTGTACTCTAGCACTTTGAATTTGAAAGGATACAATGACAATGAGGGTGAAGTGCAGACTGTCAGCTTTAATTTGAGGGTATTTTCATACATATCGGATGAACCGTTTATAAATTATAGAAGCTTTTGTACATGGTCCCCCCCATTTTCGGGCATCAAAAAACATTGGACAGTTTAACATAATGTAGAATAAAGTAATTGTTGTTAATATTTGGTCGCATATCCTTTGCATGCAATGACTGCTTGAAGTCTGCAATGCATCGACATCACCAGACGCTGGGTATCTTCCCTGGTGATGCTCTGCCAGGCCTGTATTGCAGCCTTCTTCAGTTCCTGCTTGTTTCGGGGACTTATTGCCTTCAGTCTCCTCTTCAGCATGTAAAATGCATGTTCAATTGGATTCAGATCAGGTGATTGACTCGGCCAGTCAAGGATTTTCCACTTTTTGGGCCATCAAAAACCCCTTCGTTGCTCTAGCAGTATGTTTAGGGTCATTGTCTTGTTGCATGATGAAGTGCCGTCCAATGAGTTTGGAGGCATTTGGTTTTATCTGAGCAAATAAAATATTTCTGTAGACTTCAGAATTCATTGTTCAACTTCTGTCTGCAGTCACATCATCGATGAAGACAAGTGAGCCTGTTCCACTGGCAGCCATACAGGCCCAAGCCATAACACCCCCTCCACCATGTTTCACGGATGAGGTGGTATGCTTTGGATCATGGGCATTTCTTTTTTTTCTCCACACTTTCCTCTTTCCATCACTCTGGTACATGTTAATCTTTGTCTCATCTGTCCACAATACTTTTTTCCAGAACTCTTGGGGCTCTTTTTAGGTGCTTTTTAGCAAACTGTTATCTCGCCTTTCTGTTCTTCAGGCTTATCAGTGGTTTGCATCTTGTAGTGTACCCTCTGTAGTCCTGCTGGTGTAGTCTTCTACGTATGGTAGACTTTGACACATCTACACCTGCATCCAGGAGAGTGTTTTTGATCTGTTGGGCTGTTGTCAGGTGGGTTTTCCTCTCCATAGAGAGTATTCTCCGGTCATCCACTACAGTGGTCTTCCTCGTTCTACCGGGTCTTTTGACATAATTTAGTTCACCGGTTGTTTTTTTCTTGTTAATGATGAACCAAACTGTTGACTTGGGCATGGCCAGGTTTTTTTGCAATGTTCCTGATTGATTGATTTTCATTTCTGAGCCTTATGACGGCCAGCTTCATTTGCATCGACACTGCTGTCTTCCTCATGTTGTCACACCCCAACAACAACCTCCAAAGGCAATAGCAAAGTCTAGAATCAATACTATTCATCAACAGCTCTTCTGCATTCACTAACGACACATATGAATACACCTGCCCTAACGACACACATCTGTGAAGCCAATTTAACAAATACTTGTAGTACCTTAAAATGGGGGGACCATGTACAAAAGGTGCTGTCATTTCTAAACGGTTCATCCGATATGTATGAAAATACCCTCAAATTAAAGCTGACAGTCTGCACTTCACCCTCATTGTCATTGTATCCTTTCAAACTCAAAGTGCTAGAGTACAGAACCAAAATAACAAAAACATTGTCACTGTCCAATGAATTGTGGAGCTCACTGTATATCATGCTTAGACAATTATTGATGCCTTGAGTTTATCTTGTTAATCATTTACTGGGCACTATAATGATGAATCAAATGGTTTCACCATCCAGATCTTTTTACACTTGTAAGATATCCAGATATATTGCGTGCCTGACTACCTCCGGAGGGTAGTCAGAAAGATCTGATTACAATCAGTTCACGATGTCTTTTGATTGGCTACTCTACACCCATCTAAAAATGTTGGCACAATCAGAATGTGGACAAAATCAGGACAAAGGACGCATGTTAGCACCAGGTATAAACGGGGCTTGGGTTACCTAAACACCCTGTTTTCATTCTATTCAACCACATGCCACTTCCTATGAAGTTTATAACAGTCTGTTATTGAAGATGCACATAACATATTGAAGATATTGTAAGTGTGTCAAACTCGTACCTGTTCAGTTTTAGTCTGGAACTCTCTGAGCTCATCCTCTGTCAGGGGCAGGAAGCTGTCATCATTTTCTGGGTATTCCTGCCAGCCCATGGCCTTCAGTAACCTGCAAGGAAACAGCAAACACTGCTTAGTAGACTAATGGTGTGTGTGTGTGTGTGTGTGTGTCAGTCCTACCTGTGTTCTGCCTCCAGGGAGCTGGACAGGTGATCAGTGTCTGAATTGCTGAGAGAGTGGGAGTGAGACAGGCCATTCTCATGGCAGAATCCCTGGCTGTAGGCTTTGGGCTCTGGGGTGCTGCTCTCGCCCTGAGGAGTCATTCACACCAAAGAAAAGACACCTTAATAAAACAGGACACTTCTGCTTACAAATGAACTGAACCATGTAACGTTCCGAGCCTCTAATTCATTTTCCTCAGTCAGCCCGTGAATTTACTTTCAATTGGTTTAAAATTAAGATTTTGGATGTTTTGGACATTTTCTAGGGGTGTTATGTACCTGTACAGGAGTCCCAGAGCTGCTACTGCTGGAGGTCAGGTTTCCAGTGCACTCGTCCTTCAGCGTCCGCAGGATGTCACTCTTCCGGTCTGGTCCGCGCCGCATCAGCTTCAGCCGCGACGATGGGCCAATGTCTATGGGAGGAGTCGTACTGGAGGGATGCTGCTAGAAAACACAGAGGTAGAGAGAGAAGAGAATGCTCGAAATTGAGCTCAGGTGCATCCTGTTTCCATTGCTCATCCCTTAAGATGATTCTACAACTTGAATGGAGTCCACCTGTGGTAAATTCAATTGATTGGAAATGATTTGGAAAGGCACACACTTGTCTATATAAGGACCCACAGTTGACAGTGCATGTCAGAGCAAAAACCAAGCCATGAGGTCGAAGGAATTGTCCATGAAGTTCCGACACAGGATTGTGTTGAGGCACAGATCTGGGGAAGGGTGCCAAAACATTTCTGCAGCATTGAAGGTTCCCAAGAACACAGTAGCTTCCATCATTCTTAAATGGAAGAAGTTTGGAACCACCAAGACTCTTCCTAGAGCTGGCCGCCCGGCCAAACGGAGCAATCGGGGGAGAAGGGCCTTGGTAAGGGAGGTGACCAAGAACCCGATGATCACTCTGACAGAGCTCTATAGTTCCTCTGTGGAGATGGGAGAACCTTCCAGAAGGACAACCATCTCTGCAGCACTCCATCAATAAGGCCTTTATGGTAAAGATTCCATGTGGCTCAGTTGGTAGAGCATGGCGCTTGCAATGCCAGGGTTGTGGGTTTGATTCCCACGGGGGACCGGTACGAAAAAAGTATGAACTCAGTACTGTAAGTCACTCTGGATAAGAGTGTCTGCTAAATGACAAAAATGTAAATGTAAATGTAGAGTGGCCAGACGGAAGCCACTCCTCAGTAAAAGGCACATTACAGCCCGCTTGGAGTTTGCCAAAAAGCACCTAAAGGACTCTCAGACCAAGTGAAACAAGATTCTCTGGTCTGATGAAACCAAGATTGAACTCTTTGGCCTGAATGCCAAGCGTCACATCGGGAGGAAACCTGGTACCATCCCTACGGTGAAGCATGGTGGTGGCAGCATCAAGGTGTGGGGATGGTTTTCAGCAGCAGGAACTGGGAGACTAGTCAGGATCGAGGGAAAGATGAACGGCGCAAAGTACAGAGAGATCCTTGATGAAAACCTGCTCAGGACCTCAGACCGGGGCAAAGGTTCACCTTCCAACAGGACAACGACCCTAAGCACACAGCCAAGACAAGTCTCAATGTCCTTGAGTGGACATTTTTAATACATTTGCTAAACATTCTAAAAACCTGTTTTTGATTTGTCATTATGGGGTATTGTGTGTAGATTGATGAGGGGAAAAAACAATTTAATCAATTTTAGAATAAGGCTGTAACGTAACAAAATGTGGAAAAGTGAAATTTTCTGAATACTTTCCGAATGCACTCTGTGAACCCTTTGACGTGTGTTAGGTGTCAGCAGCGCTGCCCTCACCTCTTTGGGGGTGTTGTGGCTTTGTAGCTGGGTGGCGGTGGCAGAGGCATAGGGTTTGGCTGCAGACACAGGACTGGTGAAGACAGAGTCTCGTCCTGACAGGTGGAGGCCAGGCTTGGTGGAGTCTCTCCCACTCGGCTTCCACTGGTGGGGCTTGGTGGTCACCAGGGCAGGCTTGGGCACCAGGTTCTTGTAGACAGAGTGGGTGGAGCTGGCAATGGTGGGCAGGGCTTTGCTGCTGTTGATGGGCGGGGTTCCGGAGCTGGCGAAGCTGGCAGAGAACGCAGTGCATCCTGTGTCCTCCTTGGACACTTTCTTGATCACCAGCATCTTAGACACCATCTGCTTGCCACTAGGAGGGTTCTCTGGAGATAAGGGACCCAACAACTTGTTAGAGGAGGGTAACGACATGGAGACAAGGGAGTGGTCTGAACTTTGTGAAGATGTTACTGATGTCAACTTTCTAATGTCGAAATCAATAAATTAGTGATTACCCCATACTCCAGCGTGAGGAGCCACTGGCCTCATCTGGTTCCCAGACTTTCCAGTTGTTTCAGGGTTAAGGAAGGGCTGGTAGAAAAAACATTTACATTATTTGTTATTATTCATTATATTAAAGTTTGTATATACTGTATATTTGCCATTATGTTTTATGTTTACCTGTACCAATCCAGACATTTTAATGCCACTATGCCCATTGACCCTTTTTTAAACTAATTATCTTGTACCGACTTCTATGCACACACACTGGACTCTACCCACACACTCACACATACACCATGCACACACATGCATACTGACACCACACACACACTTTCACACTAACCACATATACAGTGCCTTCAGAAAATATTCATACCTCTTGACTTATTCCACATTCTTTTGTTTTACAGCCTGAATTCATTCAATTTTTTTGTCACCCATCTACAAACACACAATACCCCATAATGACAAAGTGAAAACAAGTTGGTAGAAATTTTAGCACATTTATTGAAAATGAAATACAGAAATATCTCATTTACTTAAGTATTCACACCCGAGTCAATACATGTTAGAATTACCTTTGGCAGCGATTACAGCTGTGAGTCTTTCTGGGTAAGTCTCTAAGAGCTTTGCACACCTGGATTGTACAATATTTGCACATTATTCTTAAAAAAATTCTTCAAGCTCTGTCAAGTTGGTTGTTGATCATTGCTAGACAGCCATTTTCAAGTCTTGCCATAGATTTTCAAGCCGATTTAAGTCAAAACTGTAACTAGGCCACTCAAGAACATTCAATTTCATCTTGCTAAGCAAGACCTTGTGCCTTGTGTTTTAGGTTATTGTCCTGCTGAAAGGTGAATTTGACTCCCAGTGTCTGTTGGAAAGCAGACAACCAGATTTTCCTCTAGGATTTTGCCTGTGCTTAGCTCTATTCCGTTTCTTTTTATCCTAAAGAACTCCCTAGTCCTTGCCGATGACAAGCATACCCATAACATGATGCAGCCAGCACCATGCTTGAAAATATGAAGTGGTATTAAGTGATCTGTTGGATTTGTCCCAAACATAAACACTTTATATTCAGGACATGAAGTTAATTTCTTTGCCACATTTTTACTTTAGTACCTTATTGCAAACAGGATGGATGTTTTGGAATATTTTTATTCTGTACAAGCGTCCTTCTTTTCACTGTCATTTAGGTTAGTATTGTGGAGTAACTACAATGTTGTTGATCCATCCACAGTTTTCTCCTATCACAGCCATTAAACTCTCTAACTGTTTTAAAGTCACCATTGGCCTTTTCTGAGTAAGAAAGGACGCCTGTATCTTTGTAGTGACTGGGTGTATTGATACATCATCCAAAGTGTAATTAATAACTTCCCCATGCTCAAAGGGTTATTCAATGTCTGCTTTTTTTCCTGCTTTTTTTTACCCATTTACCAATAGGTGCCCTTCTTTGCGAAACATTGGAAAACCTCCCTGGTCTTTGTGGTTGAGTCTGTTTGAAATTCACTGCTCGACTGAGGGACCTTAAAGATAATTGTATGTGTGGGGTACAGAGATGAGGTAGTCATTCAAAAATCATGTTAAACACCATAATTGTACACAGAGTGAGTCCAGGCAACTTATTATGTGACTTGTTAAGCACATATTTACTCCTGAACTTATTTAGGCTTGCCATAACAAATGGGTTGAATACTTACTGACTCAAGACATTTCAGCCTTTCATTTTTAATTAATTTGTAAAAACATAATTGCACTTTGACATTATGGGGTATTGTGTGTAAGCCAGTGACACAAAATCTCAATTGAATCTATTTTAAATTCAGGCTGTAACAACAAAATGTGGAAAAAGTTAAGGGGTGTGAATACTTTCTGAAGGCACTGGATGCTGCTGCTACAGTGCATTCGGAAAGTATTCAGACCCCTTGACTTTTTCCACATTTTGTTACGTTACATCCTTATTCAATTGGATTAAATAAAAAATGTTCCTCATCAATCTACACACAATACCCCATAATGACTAAGCGAAAACAGGTTTTTAGAAATGTTTGCAAATTTATTAAAGATAAAAAAATGTGGAAAAAGTCAATGGGTCTGAATACTTTCCGAATGCACTGTACTGCTCCACATACGCTTCTGCTACATCTCAGTCTATGATCTATCCTGTTGCCTAGTCACTTTACCCCCTACCTATATGTACATAGCTACCGCAATTACCTCGTACCTCTGCACATCTACTCGGTACTGGTACTCCCTCTATATAGCTATGTTATTTTTACTCGTTACTTGTTATTCACTGTGTATTTATTCCTCGTGGTGTCAGTCTTTCTATTTTTATTTGATCTTTAACTCTGCATTGTTGGAAAAGGACCCGTAAGTGAGCATATCACTGTTAGCCTACACCTGTTGTTTACGAAGCGTGTGACAAATAACATTTGATTAGACTGATGTGACATACGGCACACACAATAACTCAAGCCCTTAAAGGGGTAACATGTGAAATGCAGCCCCTTCTTGGAAACTAGGTGAATTGCAACAACACTTAGCCTGAATTCAAACAACTCTTTCCACTCCTGGCTTTATTCCCAATTCCCTTCCCTGCCCCCTCCTTAAGTTTCACTTGCGCGTCTTTTTACTTTCGGTTTTGCACACCAGCTTCAAACAGCTGAAAATACGATATTTTTGGTTATTGAAAATATTTTTCACAGAGATTTAGATACAAAGAAAAAGACATATCTCAGACTGGCCAATAAAAATAAAAGATTAAGATGGGCAGTCTGAGATATGGCTTTTTCTTTGCAACTCTGCCTAGAAGGTCAGCATCCCAGTCGCCTCTTCACTGTTGACGTTGCGACTGGTGTTTTGTGGGTACTATTTAATGAAGCTGCCAGTTGAGGACCTGTTAGGCGCCTGTTTCTCAAACTAGACACTCCAATGTATTTGTCCTCTTGCTCAGTTGTGCTCCGGGGCCTCCCACTTCTATTTATATTCTGGTTAGAGCCTGTTTGCGCTGTTCTGTGAAGGGAGTAGTACACAGCGTTGTACGAGATCTTCAGTTTCTTGGTAATTTCTCGCATGGAATAGCCTTCATTTCTCAGAACAAAAATAGACTGACGAGTTTCAGAAGAAAGTTATTTGTTTCTGGCCATTTTGATCCTGTAATCGAACCCACAATTGCTGAGGCTCCAGATACTCAACTAGTCTCAAGAAGGCCAGTTTTATTGCTTCTTTAATCAGCACAACAGTTTTCAGCTGTGCTAACATAATTGCAAAATGGTTTTCTAATGATCAATTAGCCTTTTAAAATGATAAAATTGGATTAGCAAACACAACGTGCTATTGGAACACAGGACTGATGGTTGCTGATAATGGGCCTATGTAGATATTCCATTAAAAATCAGCCGTTTCAAGCTACAATAGCCATTTACAACATTAACAATGTCTACACTGTATTTCTGATCAATTTGATGTTATTTTAAAGGACAAAAAAATTGCTTTTCTTTCAAAAACAAGGAAATTTCTAAGTGACCTCAAACTTTTGAACAGTAGTGTATATATACAGTGGGGGGAAAAAAGTATTTAGTCAGCCACCAATTGTGCAAGTTCTCCCACTTAAAAAGATGAGAGAGGCCTGTAATTTTCATCATAGGTACACGTCAACTATGACAGACAAAATGAGGAAAAAACCCCCAGAAAATCACATTGTAGGATTTTTAATGAATTTATTTGCAGATTATGGTGGAAAATAAGTATTTGGTCAATAACAAAAGTTTCTCAATACTTTGTTATATACCCTTTGTTGGCAATGACACAGGTCAAACGTTTTCTGTAAGTCTTCACAAGGTTTTCACACACTGTTGCTTTGGGGCTGTCGCTGGGCAACACAGACTTTCAACTCCCTCCAAAGATTTTCTATGGGGTTGAGATCTAGAGACTGGCTAGGCCACTCCAGGACCTTGAAATGCTTCTTACGAAGCCACTCCTTCGTTGCCCGGGCGGTGTGTTTGGGATCATTGTCATGCTGAAAGACCCAGCCACGTTTCATCTTCAATGCCCTTGCTGATGGAAGGAGGTTTTCACTCAAAATCTCACGATACATGGCCCCATTCATTCTTTCCTTTACACGGATCAGTCGTCCTGGTCCCTTTGCAGAAAAACAGCCCCAAACCATGATGTTTCCACCCCCATGCTTCACAGTAGGTATGGTGTTCTTTGGATGCAACTCAGCATTCTTTGTCCTCCAAACACGACGAGTTGAGTTTTTACCAAAAAGTTCTATTTTGGTTTCATCTGACCATATGACATTCTCCCAATCCTCTTCTGGATCATCCAAATCCACTCTAGCAAACTTCAGACGGGCCTGGACATGTACTGGCTTAAGCAGGGGGACACGTCTGGCACTGCAGGATTTGAGTCCCTGGCGGCGTAGTGTGTTACTGATGGTAGGCTTTGTTACTTTGGTCCCAGCTCTCTGCAGGTCATTCACTAGGTCCCCCCGTGTGGTTCTGGGATTTTTGCTCACCGTTCTTGTGATCATTTTGACCCCACGGGGTGAGATCTTGCGTGGAGCCCCAGATCGAGGGAGATTATCAGTGGTCTTGTATGTCTTCCATTTCCTAATAATTGCTCCCACAGTTGATTTCTTCAAACCAAGCTGCTTACCTATTGCAGATTCAGTCTTCCCAGCCTGGTGCAGGTCTACAATTTTGTTTCTGGTGTCCTTTGACAGCTCTTTGGTCTTGGCCATAGTGGAGTTTAGAGTGTGACTGTTTGAGGTTGTGGACAGGTGTCTTTTATACTGATAACAAGTTCAAACAGGTGCCATTAAGACAGGTAACGAGTGGAGGACAGAGGAGCCTCTTAAAGAAGTTACAGGTCTGTGAGAGCCAGAAATCTTGCTTGTTTGTAGGTGACCAAATACATATTTTCCACCATAATTTGCAAATAAATTCATTAAAAATCCTACAATGTGATTTTCTTGATTTTCTTTTCTCAATTTGTCTGTCATAGTTGACGTGTACCTATGATGAAAATTACAGGCCTCTCTCATCTTTTTAAGTGGGAGAACTTGCACAATTGGTGGCTGACTAAATAATTTTTCCCCCCACTGTATATATATATATATTTATTTTCTCGGTTGAACACCCCTGCCCTACACTATACATTGCTTGCTTTGCACATAAATTGAAATGAAGCACAACATTTTTTATTTTAGCAACCACGTAATGTCAGAGCGGTTTCTACTGCCATTGTTGATTCTGCTCATGAGGAGATGACCACGCCTCTGAATGACACTGATGGAAGAGAGGGAGGGTGCAGTTTTCCCATTTGACAACAGAAGACCGTCTTTTCTTGTCAAATAGGAAGGCTGCATTATCATAATATGATTTTATTGTGAAAATATTGTGAAACACTATCATTCAACTATTACTGCAGATATATTATGGACTTTTTCTGAAATTACAATGCAAAAATTCTACATGTAGCTCTTTAAATGTCTTTGCTAACTTTGCTTAAAATGCGTAAAGAAGCTGTCCAGAGGGGTTCGAGAATGAGATTATTACTCACAAAGTCCTCTTCCACAAACTTCAGCTTGTCATCCCTGCTGCGTTCCTCGTTGGGGAACTTGTCCTGGTAGGGGGTCCCGGGGGTGCCCTTGCGGGGATGGAAGTTGCCGTTGCGCTGCCGGTGCCCCCCCTGCCTGTCCCTGTCTCCTCCTCCGGGCCCGGTGCGTTTGGGGTGGCGCCCCGGGTGGTGGTGTCCGTCCTGCGCCCCCCGTGGTGCCCCGTGCCAGGTGGGAGGAGCCTCCTTCCAGCAGGGCACCCCCGCCAGGCCACCATGCCCCCCCTTTGCCACCCCAGAGTCCACAGAGTCATGCCTTAGGAGAGAAGGCTGCTGCCCCCCATCACCTACAGACACAGACAGGAACATAGACAGTTTAATACCATGGAACACAAAACAAACACTGCTCTTTCAAGCGAGCTGTCAACATACTTTTTGGGTGTGTGCAGGGGGTTAGGATCATCGGGGTTACCTGCGGGGGCGTGTAGGGGCCCGTTGTTGAAGAAGCCATCGGAGGAGTTGTGTCGGCGGCGGCTCACAGCAGCACGGCTGTCCCGGTGGTGATGGGGGTTGCCATGCTTCTCGAGGCTGGCTGCAGGGGACTGGACACAAAAAAAGTAAGTGAAGTGAAATCATCTGCTCCCAGATAATACCCCTAGTCCTCTAGTATCTCCACACACACACACACACTTTCAGGAGTGGGAAACAGGAATCCTTCTCCCACACCAAACTCTTCACATTTTATCTGATTTCATTAGCAGAAGAATATCACACAGAAACATAATACACATATCTATGTAATATACAGTAATGTAGACATTCTGCAGCTTAGGTTTGGTGTTTATGTAATAACTTTGTGTAGTCCATTAGTCACCACTATCAGATTGATCTTACTGGACTGCCACTGACCAAGGTTGAGGTCTGTCCACACCACAGACAAGTAATTGGGCTGGTACACCCTGAAAGTCACCTGGTATAGGCTACACCCTGACTACTCCAAGCTCTTGCTGAGAGTATAAAAACACTGATCTCATTTGCTACAGAGCTGAATCTCAACCCTGTGTCTAGTAGTTCCAAGAGCAAGATCACACCACAACAAGCTCTCCTGCCCATTTATCTTTCCTTTTCTACTGCTTTCACTTACCACACTAAGAAAACACATTTCTATCAGAGCCTGGAAGATAGCCACTCGTTGAGGAACAAATATCTCTGGTACACAGTATTCACTCATTCAATTCCACTTACTTGCGTTTCTCCTGTCTGTTTCCCCTGAGTACACACAGTATCTTTCCTGAACCCTGTGCTGATGGCAGTCAGTCTGCCCCCGATCGGCCTGCCCCTGGCTGCACGCCCGCACGTACACACACACAGGAGCTCACCTTGGCAGGCTGGGGCGTGGCGAAGTTTAGCCAGGCAGGGACAAAGTCATGCTGCGCCATTTAGGTCCAGTGTCTCAGGTCAGTGGATCGAGGCATCAAACCTCATGGCAAAGATCTGCCAGAGAAAAATGAATGAAAAAAATTGGACTTTGGGACAAAAGAAACAACACATTGTTACATAAGACTTATCATTATTACCCCAGAGTCTTTGGCTCTGAAGTCCTCTCCTCCTCCTCTCGGTCTCTCCCTCCTCTGTGGGCTTGTTCCCTCTGGCCCGCTCAGACACACCACTGGTCTTAGACTCAGAGTGTGTGATGGAGAGCAGCACCCCACTGCCGAGCCCTCCTCCTCCAGGACAGCCCCTTTCCCCAGACGCAGACCCTGTCGTCCAGGGTGAAGCGGTGGGAGACGGGTCACAGGGTTCTGAGATGATCTGGAATGGTGATCCAGAGGCCTGGGGTTGATTCAAGGCTACAGTTACCCAGGAGGTGATTTGATGGCTGTGGACTTCTCAAACGATTTTAACACGTGGTTTGAGCTGGGGAAGTTGTGTGTGACAGTTTTTTGGGAGCCCCGTTACCCCACAATTCGTCCTGATCACTCTACTGAAGCAGGTAGGATTCTTTGTCAGGGAAACTGAAGGTTCTGATTGGCGGGCTCAGTAGATTGGAAGGTGAATTGTCCAATGGGAGAGGCAGGTGCAGGTTGTCTGGTGAGATTTGAAGCTCTGGGGCATCGATCCCTGTCAGTGTGAACAGGACAGTTCCACAATGACATCAGAAGAGGGGTGGAAGGAGGTTCTAGCTCTTCTCCTGCCACTATGAGTGCCAGCTCTTAGACCTAGACTCACCTTTTACCAAGTCATTTTAAGCTCTACCCAAACACATGTAGAAAATAAATTGATTCAGAGAAAGTATTTTTATTCCAATGGTCACTGAAAACCACAGCTCACCTCATTAAACTGGTGAAAAGGCTGTCCAGTTTTGAAGGAAAAAAAGGTGTCTAGTATTAAAGTCACATGACAGTAAGGGAGTAGAATCGACAGTTACATTTCTGACATCTTCAATCGTGGTCAGTGAAGTTTTGATACTGCAGAACAATGCATTTTAATGCTGTTTTTCAATGCATGCTAAAGACAATGGTGTCTAAATGGCTGGTTAGATCTGTTGCTTTCTTCATCCGTCTTCTTATATTTGTATCTGTTAACTGCCGGTAGAATTATCCGTGGTTGTGTGGTTGCAGGAGGAGAGTGCAATAGTTCCGATTTCATAGATGAGTGAGCTTTTAGACGATATAACAGCAATCTCTTACAAGCAGTGTCCTGTGTGTCACAACACACCTGGGACTCCTTTGTCGAAATACAAAAATATGCTTTTCCATAAATGAGGGAACCTCTGAAATTCAAACACAAATATCTTCCTTCAAAGCAAAAAAAAACCGTAGGAACATATGGAGAATGTCACAGATATTTGTCAATGTAATAATTTTGTTGAAGATTCTGAGCTTTTCACAACACAAAGGACAGGTGCTGTGCAGTTAATCCAAGTATTTTCAGTCCTCCTGTAGTGTTGCTTTCACATGCACTTCTGCAGACCGAACCTGCAACTTCTGCAGACCAAACCTGCAAAAAGAGAACAGAAATAGCATTAGTTCAAAAACTGACAACAAATACTTTTGAATCTCAGGCACACCGGTAAGGTTGTAATGGCCATCGATTAAGCCTACAAGTTTCTGTAGTAATGTGTACTAGCCCTAGATCATGACTCTCAGTTCGGGGGGGTTGTTAAGATCCCCGACGCTCGGTCTGAACATTAACATACATCGCTTGCGGTACGGTTTTGGAAGCATAAGGACCTTATCTTTCATATCAGCTAGAAATATAAAAAAATGTAGTGTTCCCACACTGCCAATTCTCCCTGTTACAGCACTTTTTTATGGAAAACATGCGCCAAAATGCACCTAACACCTGTGGTTAAGCGTACCTCGGGAAGTGTAGCAGAAGTGTAGTTTCATTGGATGGAAGCACCCATAGCTGTATGGATCTGTGCAAACCTGCTACAGTAAGTGTATCTTTTTTATTGGAAGGATTCTTTCTTGCTGATGAAAGATAAGGGCCATATGTTTTGAAACCAGTATGCAAAGCGATGATTACTGACGTTTCTAAATGTTAAAACACTGTCGGGATTGTAGTTCAAGAGGCAGTCGTGGGTGACGCTAATGGCTGAGAACTGTTGGGAGTTTGATAGCTAAGTTGGTACTGCATGTCAAATTTGATTAAATGTGCTCCCAGAACATCTTTGGTAAACCCACAATTAGAAAGCAAGCATGTTGGAATGGTGCTAAAAAAAACACACAATCAAAGCCATTTCATACTCAGATGTCTCCCTTACAAAACTGCAAGCTTTGATCAAATATTATACCAGTCTAAAAATACTCTAGACCTGAACACTCTCACTCAGCTCCTAATCTAAATAAGGCACAGTGAGTGACTATCTATGTGTGTGTTCTAAACTGCTAGCTAAGTACTGCGAACCACAGCATGTCATCATGAATGACCGAGGCTGCAGTGCTTCCTAAAGACAAATCAATAAACATCCTGTATAGCACTGTGATTTGCTGCCCAATGTCTTCCATGGTGTATTGAGTGGACCAAGTTATTACTCTGATTGCAATGTAAAATTGCATGAGAGCCATTGATGAAGCTATGCTGCCACTGTCAGCTGTGAAGGACACGTTCAGTGATGCACCAATTCAAACAGTGACTTTTGATTTGAAGCTATTTAGTTTCTTAACACGTGTCTACAAGATCTATCTAAATTTTTGACAACAAGTAGACAAATTATTTGATCAAATTCAGAAAGCAAAAACGTAGATCACTGCTAGCTAGTTCCCTTGTAAACTTTTTGTAACGTTCACCAAGTTGTTAGCGAGCTACAGTACAAGCTAGCAAGTCAACTAGCTAGCTAGCTAAATAGCTAACGTTAGCTAGCTACAGTAGCTTGCACAACTACTACTCAGTCCCAAACTAATTTTAAAGACATAACATATAGTTATGCAACAGAGTAACTTCAAATTGTTCATAATATTGCTGTCACATTTCTGCAAATCGAGGTAAACAGACCTTAGTTGGAACAAGACGGTTTCAAAATGGCTACCTTTAGCCCACACGGGGATTCGCATGTTAAGCTAGCTTGCTATATTTGATATGATGATGCCAAAACCTACCTGCTATGTTAAGCAATATGTTGTTCAAGAAATATTATTACAAATATATATTTAGAATTAATATTCCATCGATGATTAGCATTTAAATCCTTTCTTCCTGGAATGTGCCTCAAGATGAAGAGGCGTTATGGTGTTTGTTTGGGTTTTTGGAGCGCGTTCGCGCAGCTTACTGGGGTATGTTCAAGTTCTTGAAAATAATGTTGCAACCTTTGGCGCGTTGTAGGGTGTGTATCAAACTGAACAGGAGTGGGAGGAAAAAATGTAGACTAAAAAAGTTGATGCAGCTTAGAACAAACTAGAGTTACATCAAAATGGTCAGTTTACACTAACTAGTACAAAAACAAAATACTAGCGACATATTTGTGATATTGAACACTACTCACTAGCTCCCAAGCGCACTATTAATCGATCCTCGTGGACATCGAACTTTCGCCAGACACTTTGAATCGAGAAAACGACCTTACACACCTCTGCTATGGCTAAATTTTTAGTGGACTGCACCGCGTGAAGATCAAGGGTAAAAACTGAGAATATATTTCTAAACGTAAAAAAAAAAAACATTTGCAACGTTCTTGTTAGAACACATGTATTTTATTTTGGGTTGCTAACGCATTAGCTAATGCTGAAGAGGTCAAAGCTAACTAGCTAGCTAACCAACTTGATTTGGTAAAATATGGCATTACGAAATGCTTATTAACGCATGCCAATCACATGTGAAACTGGCTTTACATTCCTTATGTTCTAAAATGTACATGCACCTCTTCTCCTTTTAGGTTGAAAATGTTCTCATTTGCATTGAAGAGGCACTTGAATCCCTGTGTGGTAAGAGTAAACATTACATTAGTTCTGTGACGCCATAATATTGGTCAATCATTTGTCAAATTGAACTGGAACAAATAGCCAAGAGCATCTGGGTTCTCTGTATCAGGATAGAGGCACAGTGGCCCAGATCATGTAAAACCCTACTGAGAAATGCTTTTGCAACTGTTTTTATTGTCAGGGTCCATCCTGCCGATGGATGCAGCGGGTACTCTGTGGGTCCAGCTGCATGGTGAAGAGGGAATGTTTTTACACCAGTTCCAACCCCTTGTTGGCTCCACATGTTTCCATGGTGACATCACTACTGTTCCCGAGACTAGCTGCCTCCAGGCTTCTGAGCCTCAGGCCCCTGAGCTGCTCTGCCTCTTTGCTTTGCCAGGGTCACCCCGTGCCCACGGCCCCTGGGAGTGGACAGGAGGACCAACAGCGCCTCAGCATGAAAGCCCTGGCCAATGCGCCCAAGCCTGCTTTGTACCTCGGCTTCTCCGGCCTCCTTCCATTCCTGGGCGCCCCACTCCTGATGGCTGTGACCCAGTCCTACCTCCCAGAGGTGGCCTACGCCCAGGTGGTCTACGGTGCCTCAATCGTGTCCTTCCTGGGTGGGGCCCGCTGGGGCTTTGCCCTGCCTGAGGGGAGCCCTGCCCAGCCCGACTGGATGAACCTTGGCAACAGTGTGGTGCCCTCCCTGCTGGCCTGGCTGGCTCTGCTCTGCAGAGACAACATCACAGAGGGAGCCCTTGTGGTCATCATGGGGCTGGGCCTGGCCCTGCACTATGACCTCACCCTGCTGCCTGGTTACCCCAGCTGGTTCAAAGCCATGAGAACCATACTCACTCTGGTGGCTACCTTTTCCCTGGTGGCCACACTGACATTGCAGAAGATGTGCCCGGAGAAGAAGATCAAGGCACAAGAGAATTGACTAGGTCATTACTAAGGGATATTTAAAGTTAGCACTTAAAAGCTAAATTCTCTCAAACAGTTAAGTGGAACTGACCATTGTGGGATTTGTTCAGTAGGA
The DNA here is from genome assembly GCF_020615455.1 of Coregonus clupeaformis. Classification (NCBI taxonomy): domain Eukaryota; kingdom Metazoa; phylum Chordata; class Actinopteri; order Salmoniformes; family Salmonidae; genus Coregonus; species Coregonus clupeaformis. The sequence goes on from NC_059205.1 coordinate 26,695,754, forward strand.
GCAAACAGGGAGAAAACATACAAAAATGGAAGTGGTGCGATGCAACATTAACTTTTCCAATAAAAACAGACATTTTCACACATTTGGATTTCCTTTTAATCAATGTGCTACTTAGACACTTCCGTACCTCAACAGGTGATTGGTGAAATATAATTTCACTTTGTAATATAGTGCCGCTGCTGGCACGGGGGGCCAGTATGAAAAATGTATGCATTCACTAATTGGAAGTCGCTCTGGGTAAGAGCGTCTGCTAAATGACTAAACTGTAAGGTGATACAAGCTCATTCCAACCAAGGGGACATTTCTCAGTGTTTTAAAATGGTGACTACTGTGTACTGACTAAAAAGGCACTGATATTTACAGTGGTGTTATATGGCTGCATTTTCGTCAATGAGCCATATTAAACAAATACTGAGTGCAACAGTTGTACTACAGAGTAATTGTAACTTAAACCTTAGTGATCGTTTAACAGACGCTGTAAGCACAGCAGAATGATACTGTAAGCTTAGCATTTCCAACCATAACATAGTTTGACATGAGGACCATAAGTAACATTTTGCTCATAGTAGCTTCTTGCTTCAGTCATCAAGTAAGTGCAGTACAAAGTTTAATACAACTCAGTGTAAACACATGAAGCCCATCGCACTAGCAGTCAGTCTACCTTCAGTTAACACGGATAACGGACAACTCCCATGTAAGTTAAAAATAGTTTTGGTGTTAATTTTAAATGTGACAAATTGAAGTTGGCCAAAATATTATTCAAATATACAATCAATGTGCACAGGTTGAAACAACTGATAGTATATCAGTGACAGACAAATATCCCATTCTCAGAAACGGACAAACATCCTTTATACACTTCAATGGATAATGTAATGGTCCTGAAAGCACCAATGTTTTTAAGTCCATACAAATTAGCTGAGACAATACAGTAAACAATGAAAGCTATTTACCCTCCAGAAACACTGGCACACCTCTGAAACAGCAGGAAGTATATGACTGAGTGATGGAGACAGACAGGTCCCCAATGGTGGAACAAGCTCCCTCACGACGCCAGGACAGCGAAGTCACTCACCACCTTCCGGAGACATTTGAAACCCCACCTCTTTAAGGAATACCTGGGATAGGATAAAGTAATCCTTCTAACCCCCCCAAATTGTAAAGTGGTTATCCCACTGGCTATAGGGTGAACGCACCAATTTGTGAGTCGCTCTGGCTAAGAGCGTCTGCTAAATGACGTTAATGTGCCCTTGAGCAAGGCACTTAACCCTAATTGCTCCTGTAAGTCGCTCTGGATAAGAGCGTCTGCTAAATGACTAAAATGTAATGTAATGTCTGCCATGTAACTGACTGGGAGTAGGTACTGCTAGCCCATTTGAATCAACGGTCTCTCGGTTGGCAGTATCCCAGTCATCTGTTTGTCTCAGTGTACAATGAACTTCTAGTTCAGTTACATAAAAGCAATAAAAAACAATCCAAACATTCTGAAATCCATCTATTCCCCTCCAAGCCCACAGAAAGTGATTTGCCTTGTATTTTGAAAATACCAAACTGTTCTAGCTAGAAGAAGGCTCTGTGTTCATGTTCTATGGCTATATGAGAGTATGATATGACCATGGATATGGGAAATAACAGAATTAGATTATCCTGCAGCATTCTGCTACTGCTGTTCAAAAGTTAAACACATTACTGGTGAAGGCTATGTTTACAATGACTCAAGGACTCGTCTTTGATGTGGCTAAGATGTGTTGTATACAGTTGTCTAGTGTGTCCACCCAGGTACCAAACCAGGTCTCGGGCAAGGTTGCTCATCATGTAACCTCACGGTGCCAGACATCAAACAGTTTTCTCATCTGAGAATCAGGTTTGTTCCAGAGAAACCTAAAACCGCAAAGTCGAGGCTACTCATAAGGCGACCGAACCACTCTAGTTCCATTAGGGCTCCTCTTAGAGCACGGCCACGCCCCCATCACAGCGGCTGGTGATCATGTTGCCGATCTCCGTCCAGGTTGGGGTCGTAGATCTCAACAGAGTCCACCGTCTGAGGTCACTATCTACATAAAACTATGATGAGGTATTGTGACAACGTGTTGCTTTTCAAACAAAGCTGTATTTATATACAGTGGGGAGAACAAGTATTGGATACACTGCCGATTTTGCAGGTTTTCCTACTTACAAAGCATGTAGAGGTCTGTAATTTTTATCATAAGTACACTTCAACTGTGAGAGACGAAATCTAAAACAAAAATCCAGAAAATCACATTGTATGATTTTTAAGTAATTAATTTGCATTTTATTGCATGACATAAGTATTTGATACATCAGAAAAGCAGAACTTAATATTTGTTACAGAAACCTTTGTTTGCAATTACAGAGATCATACGTTTCCTGTAGGTCTTGACCAGGTTTGCACACACTGCAGCAGGGATTTTGGCCCACTCCTCCATACAGACCTTCTCCAGATCCTTCAGGTTTCGGGGCTGTCGCTGGGCAATACAGACTTTCAGTGAGGAAAACCTGCAAAATCGGCAGTGTATCAAATACTTGTTCTCCCCACTGTATGTCTGAATTGGGATGGACATGTGAAGACTGCCCGAGTGCCAACCCCTCTGAGTTTTGACCTGACTAGCAGTATTTAAATCTACCCTAACTCCCTCTCCTCCTCGGGCGAGTACTTTTCCACCGTCTCCAGGGACCCCAGCGCCTCGTTCCAGCCCCCCACGGCATTTTGCAGTTGTTGAGGCAGGCTACGCCCATGTAGGCCCGTCGGGAGGGCGCTCCAGCGCCGGGAGATGGGGTCGTACACCTCCGCTGAGCACAGCTCCATCCCCTCATCACTGATCCCCCCGATCACATACAGTGGGGAAAAAAAGCCACCAACTGTGCAAGTTCTCCCACTTAAAAAGATGAGAGAGGCCAGTAATTTTCACCAGGGACTCAAATCCTGCAGTGCCAGACGTGTCCCCCTGCTTAAGCCAGTACATGTCCAGGCCCGTCTGAAGATTGCTAGAGTGCATTTGGATGATCCAGAAGAGGATTGGGAGAATGTCATATGGTCAGATGAAACCAAAATAGAACTTCTTGGTAAAAACTCAACTCGTCATGTTTGGAGGACAAAGAATGCTGAGTTGCATCCAAAGAACACCATACCTACTGTGAAGCATGGGGGTGGAAACATCATGCTTTGGGGCTGTTTTTCTGCAAAGGGACCAGGACGACTGATCCGTGTAAAGGAAAGAATGAATGGGGCCATGTATCGTGAGATTTTGAGTGAAAACCTCCTTCCATCAGCAAGGGCATTGAAGATGAAACGTGGCTGGGTCTTTCAGCATGACAATGATCCCAAACACACCGCCCGGGCAACGAAGGAGTGGCTTCGTGAGAAGCATTTCAAGGTCCTGGAGTGGCCTAGCCAGTCTCCAGATCTCAACCCCTTAGAAAATCTTTGGAGGGAGTTGAAAGTCCATGTTGCCCAGCGACAGCCCCAAAACATCACTGCTCTAGAGGAGATCTGCATAGAGGAATGGGCCAAAATACCAGCAACAGTGTGTGAAAACCTTGTGAAGACTTACAGAAAATGTTTGACCTGTGTCTTTGCCAACAAAGGGTATATAACAAAGTATTGAGAAACTTTTGTTATTGACCAAATACTTATTTTCCACCATAATTTGCAAATAAATTCATAAAAAATCCTACAATGTGATTTTCTGGATTTTTTTCTTTCATTTTGTCTGTCATAGTTGACGTGTACCTATGATGAAAATTACAGGCCTCTCTCATCTTTTTAAGTGGGAGAACTTGCACAATTGGTGGCTGACTAAATACTTTTCCCCCCCACTGTAGATGAAGCCTAGACAGAGGGGAGAGGGGAATGAGGCCATTCAGAGAAATTATGTAATTGAGATAATAAACATTGAGACAGCAGAAGCAATTATATTTATATGGTATATTTAGTTAGAAATGTCTTGTTATGCATTGTCTGCCTGTCACTTTTATGCCCAGAAATAATTGGGATAAAGAAAGTTAATTGAATTGAGTTACCCTGTAACTCGCAGCAGCCAAAGTAGTATCGAGGCACTGCCATGCTTCCAATGATCTCCCACTTATTCTCGGTCGGGTCGTACCGCTCCATCGTCTTCCCAATCTCTGATCCAACCCAACCACCTGCAGAAACACAGTAGTGAGGAGACATCATGGTGACCTATTCATACAGTATCTTATCCCATATACTTTTTTTTTTTTTATCCCAAAAGAAAGACTTGGACACTGTTCAAATACTTGGAACACTCATTTGTTCCTCCCCTTCTTAAAAAAAAAAGAACAATCTGACATGACTGGATTGGTGAAAGCTATGTAGTGGAAACCTTGCTTTCACCTGTCCAATCATGTTGGATGCGTGTTTACTTCAAGGGGAGAAATTTGGGTGTGAGGAATTACCCAGTGCGTAGAACGCCCCGTGACTGGGGCAGACCCCGACCCCACAGCGAGGGAAGTTGAGAGAGGCCACAGCCGCCCACTGCTTAGTCACCGGGTCGTATCTCTCTGTGCAGTCAAATATCATGGAGTCCTTCTCCCCTGGGAAATGACAAGAAACAGAATAGTAGAAATTGAACTGTATAGCCCAGAGGAAAACACATAGATTGAGACACATGGCATGTTCTCTGTACAAACAGAACCACAGACAGGACTCGTTAATGAGGACTATCCTGGTTAAATAACTAAAATTTGACTGTCTCACCTTCCAAGACATAGATCATGCCCTCCAGCACAGCCACTCCCAGTCCGCTGCAGGCCTGGTGCAGGGAGGACACTGTGGTCCAGTACTGGCTGAACGAGTCAAAGCGCTCCACGCAGATTAGGGCCCGGCTGTCACTCCAACGGCCGCCCTGCAGCCGAGTGTAGCCTCCTGAAACAGGAGAAACCAACCGTAACACAACATAGCCTGGATCATGTCACGAAATTGAACAATTTAATTTGGATCCAGCTAGTACTGCTGAGTTTACAATGAAGATGCTTCAACAGAAATGACTGCCCTAATACTGTTGTCATCATATAAATGCTTTCAGGTGCTGAACTGAGGTTTACTTACCTATGGCATAGAGGTATTTCCTGGCCTTTCTCCTGGGCCTCATCTTGGCTGGCTGTAACAGGCTGTACATCTTATTCTCCTTGGGAGACTTGTTGACCTCCTCAGCAGTGTCTGCAGCGCCACCCGCAGGCTAAAGTCAGAAATGCCTACACAGAGAAATGATATGATGTAATTGATAAGCAGCGCAACAATGTAAATCAATTATAATGGTGTAAGAATTAAAAGAGGATTTCTTGATAAATAAGTAAAAATAAGATAGAGCCTGCTTGACAAATCAGGAGTATCATTCCATCTCATCACCTTCTATGTACTTGAAGAGTCTCTGTAGGGAGAGCAGGGGGAACCTGACTGGGTCCAGCACCTCCACCACGTTTCTTCCTCTTGGCCACGTCCTGAAGGACCCAGTCCATGGCCGCCGTGAATACCTGGTACTCATCTTTGATCCGCAACTCCTCGCTCCGCAGCAGCTTCACCAGCTGGTCCTTGGACAGGACCCAGAACTCATCCGACACACACACCTAAAGGTCAGATGTTCCGATTGTGATTTTGTTTGTTGGTGTAAGTGTTATAACAGGTTGGTAACAGGTTATTCACTTTTTGTTACACACACTCAGCAGATTGGAATGAGATGGAAGGGGAAAGAGGTGAAGGGGGAAGAGAGAATCTGAAGATGGACAGAGATGGAGGAAGAAAAAGACTGTGTGTAGCACCTCCAGAAAGTGTACATGGATGTAGTTCTCAGTGAACTCCAGCATGTCCATGCAGGCGATCTGCTCCAGGAACTGGTATACCCCCACACAGTTGGACTCCATGTGGCCTTTGAGGAACTCTCCACAGATAGACACCACCTCACTCAGCTGCAGCATGTCTGCTGCCACCATCAGCTCCTGCATGTTCTCCACCGTCACATTAATCATGCCTGGACAGATTCAGTTTAAAGAAACACAAAGAAATCTGTATCATATCCTGTTCTTTGTATGAACACTACTGTACACTACACACTCAGTAAATGGTACATTTCATGACAGGACAAACCTGTGTATATGAACTCCAGCAGGACCTCAAACACCTGTGCCTCCACCCCCAGGATCTGGACCTCCTCCTTGACGTCACAGAAGTCTGCCCGTAGACGCATCTTATTCATTTGGGCCAGGATGAGCCGGGCATAGAGGTCCGACGCAAACAGAGCCTGCTCAGGGAAATGGGTCTTCACGCCAGCTGCAGATATGTCACCGCCACCGCAGACACTGCTCCCAGGGATGGAGGTGGAGGAAGGTGGGGAGCGGGGTGGAAACATTACTGAGGACATGGTGGCTCTGTCACAGGGACAGAGACAGGGGTGGTGTCACAGACAATGTACACACATACTACTGCTTCATGGTGCAGGACTCTCCAAGCAGACACATCATCTGACTCTAGGGAGAAGAGCACAAGAAACATGAAAGATTATACAATCTCAAACATCACATAACATATACATATTGTAACATGCTGGTATATGTTAACAAATACCATCATAATGATACAAGTGCCAAATTTATATTTTATCCTGCTGTTCTGCCTGTTGTTTTCAGGAGACTGAAAATATTTGGCATGGGTCCTCAGATCCTCAAAAAAGTTATACAGCTGCACCACCGCGAGAATCCTGACTGGTTGCATCACTGCCTGGAACGGCAACTGCTCGGCCTCCGACCGCAAGGCACTACAGAGGGTAGTGCGTACGGCCCAGTACATCACTGGGGCCAAGCTTCCTGCCATCCAGGACCTCTATACCAGGCGGTGTTAGAGGAAGGCCCTAAAAATTGTCAAAGACTCCAGCCACCCTAGTCATAGACTGTTCTCTCTGCTACTGCACGGCAAGCGGTACCGGAGCGCCAAATCTAGGTCCAAAAGGCTTCTTAACAGCTTCTACCCCCAAGCCATAAGACTCCTGAACAGCTAATCAAATGGCTACCCGGACTATTTGCATTGTCTGTCCCCCCACCCACCCCCTCTTTTACACTGCTGCCACTCTCTGTTTATTATCTATGCATAGTCACTTTAACTCTACCTACATGTACATATTACCTCAATTACCTCGACTGACCTGTTTCCCCGCACATTGACTCTGTACTGGTACCCCCTGTATATAGCCTCGCTACTGTTATTTTACTGCTGCTCTTTAATTATTTCTTATTTATTTTTATATTTTTACTTATCTATTTTTTACTTAACACTTATTTTTCTTAAAACTGCATTGCTGTTTAAGGGCTTGTAAGTAAGCATTTCAATGTAATGTCTACTACATCTGTTGTATTCGGCGCATGTGACAAATACAATTTGATTTGATTTTGTCTTAAACTGTGTTTTGGAATTCTTATCTCCATTGAGTTAAAGTGCTGCATATAACTGTGCATGTTATCAGTTAACAAAATATCATCACCACCATCTGATCTGGTTAAAACTGTAAACCGGTTCATGACAACATATTTCCTATAAAGCAAACATACCAATTAAGCGCGCCTGCTAGGTTATGTGAGAGATGGGGTTAGACCATTTTATTATTTGAATGGAAAATCATGACAATCGAAGATGCTCAAATTGAATCTTATCTTCACAAAGAAAATATAATACACCAACCTGCACAGTTGCTTGCTAGTCCTCATCAATTTCTTTAGTTGGCTAGCTAGTTACTTGCTGCAGGCAACTTCCGCATACAGACTGTCAATCTACTTTTCTGGATCGACGGTCTTGAGTTTAATGACTAGGCCTAACTAAGCAAATACCAAACGTCTAATCATATCAAGACCACTAGATGGCAGCATTGCCTTTAGCGTGGAAGTGAAACATTAAAATCAGCAGCAATAAGGGCCTGGGCCAAAGATGCTGTAACCAAAAGCCTGCATTGCTGCCTGCTTGCCTACCAAAATGCAGGTCACAACCATAGTTAAAACCACACGATTATCCTCATGATAATCCTGCATGTAGTAGCACTTGGTCATAAGAGAAGTAAGAAATGCCTAGTTTGCAATATCCCTCCCTATCTTTGCTGCAGTCTGTTTGTAATTGCCCAAGACTGAAAGTGCTGTTGATTGTTAAATGACAGGGCACAGAGTGAGTGTTTTTAATTGAGCTGAGCAGGTCATGGCCTCTTCATGCACATAGGGTTTCATTCAGACTTAAAATCAAATCAAAGTTTATTTGTCGCTTACACAGATTAGCAGATGTTAAAGCAAGTGCAGTGAAATGCTTGTGTTTTTATCTCAAGCAGTGCAGTAAATGTCTAACAATACAATACTAATACACAAATAAACCCTCCCAAGGAAGAAGAAGAAGAAACAAGAAATTAAGAAATATCAGAACGAGCATTATCAAAACAAGCAATTTCAGAGTCCGGAATATAAATATGTGGTGTGTATAGACAGTATGGACAATATAGAAGTAGGAAAAAGGTATGTACAGCAGTAGTTATATAGGATGAGCTATGTCGAGAGTACAGTATGTACAGTGCATTCGGAAAGAATTCAGACCCCTTGACTTTTTCCACATTTTGTTACTTTACAACCTTAATCTAAAATGGATTAAATAAATAAAAATCCTCAGCAATCTACACACAATACCCCATAATGACAAAGTGAAAACAGGTTTTTAGAAATGTTTGCAAATGTATTAAAAGTTTAAAGCAGAAATACCTTATTTACATAATTATTCCAACCCTTTGCTATGAGACTCGAAATTGAGCTCAGGTGCATCCTGTTTCCATTGGTCATCCTTGAGATGTTTCTACAACTTGATTGGAGTCCACCTGTGGTAAATTCAATTGATTGGACATGATTTGGAAAGGCACACACCTGTCTATATAAGGTCCCACATTTGACAGTGCACGTCAGAGCAAAAACCAAGCCATGAGGTTGAAGGAATTGTCCGTAGAGCGCCGAGACAGGATTTTGTTGTGGCACAGATCTGGGGAAGGGTAACAAGACATAATATTCACTATAAGAAAAAAACAATTGGCTGAGCAACACTTTCTACTGGAGAGTTGATCTATCTACAGCTATCCCTTCGGTCTCTCATCAAGGGTTTTAAACAAATCATCCAACAGCTATTGTTTAAATTCAGCACAGGATTAATTAAAATACAATACATATAGGCCTAGGGTTTCAAACTTTGGTTGATTTAAAGTTAATAATAAATATGTTGGATTCACTTCTCCATCTCAACCAAAAATAAAAGTTAAAGAATATGATTAAATCAAATCAAACTGTATTTAAAGTGCATTTAAAGTTTGATTTGATTTAGTCCTACTCTTTAACTTAGATGTTTGGTTGAAATGGAGATTTGAATCCAACATATCAATTATTAATTTGTAGACAAACTGGAATTAAAGCCAGACTCAGTAGCACAGATGGATTTATCCTTCAAAAGTTTATATTTGGTTGCGTTGACAACCAAACACAATTCAATATCACTTTTGTAATACAGTCAACAAGTTAACAAATTCATATTTTGGATTCAAGTCTCCATCTCAACCAAAAATAAAAGTGAAAGAATAGGATTAAGCCAGTGACTCAGATGGAACTATCCAAGCAGTAGATACATCTCCTTTAAATGTTGATATTTGGTTAGGTTGTCATCCAAACACAATTCAATATTACTTTTGTAAGACAGTAAATAGCCTAATGTTAATGTTATCTTAATGTAACAGTATTTAATCAACCTTAAAATGAGTGACACATCTAGTATTTAGTATTTATTAGGATCCCCATTAGCTCTTCCTGGGGTCCAAACAGGGTTAAAACAGGTAACATCACAACAAAACACAACAACAGCCTACATCATAAATAACAATATACATCATACAATACATTATTCCATTATTCCTCTAATATTACAAATGTACAATATAAAATCCACAATACCACAACATTACAATGTGTGTGTGTGTGTAGAGTGTATGGGTTAGAGTGTGTGCGTATGCATGTGTTTGTTTGTGTGTGTGTGTCTCTAGTCTTCACAGTCTGCGGTGTGCCGTGCCATGTTGTTTATTCAGGGTTTTTTTCTTCTTATTTACTGCTCGCTTGAGTTACTTGATGTGGTAAAGAGTTCCATGTAGTCATAGCTCTATGTAGTATTGGTGCATTTCCCAGAGTCCGTTCTGGACTTGGAGACTTTGAAGAGACCCCTGATAGCATGTCTTGTGGGGTATGTATGGGTGTCTGAGCTGTGTGTTAGCTTTTTGAACAGACAGTTCGGTGCTTTCAACACGTCAATACTTCACACAAAGACAAGTAGTGATGTAGTCAATTTCTCCTCTACTTTGAGCCAGGAGAGATTGACATGCATTTTATTGATATTAGCCCCCCATGTACATTTAAGGGCCAGCCGTGGCCACATTTTGAGGTTACTGTAACAATAAATGTATTCTTCTGTAATCATAGAAAGTGTTCATGTTCAGGGTCGCAGGTCAGTGAAATCTTCACAATTGCTATAATAATCTGCACAGAATCTCAAATGGCATTGATCACTTGCACCATGTACTTTAATGTAATCTCAACTAACTGCAATCCAGGTCAGTTGGCTGTGCTATTTGATCAATCAAGCAGAGTGATAACATATTAACTTGTTGTATAAATAAACGAAATATCTGACATTGTATTCCCATTTGAACTTTGGTGTGCTTTTAAATGGTTGAAAGCGCAGAGATAACACATTTAGTTGACAACTAAACCAAAAATCTGACATTGATTTTCCATTGGAATTTGGTTGTGCTTTAAGAAAGCATAGTGACTGACAACACATTAGGAATTCGACAAACTTTTGGCTGTCTTTTTGAGTAAGTGAAAATAGGTTGGAATCTCATTGATCAACGTATCTACCAAATATTACCCAATTCTCCACGTTGAAATGACATGGTGTGCCCAGTGGGATGTGATCGAATCCCAATGTAACCAATGTTTGAAATTATTTCAATTTTCAATCTGATTGGGCTTCTTGCGGTCAATTTGCAGTTTGAAAATTATTTACAATAATGTTCCCACCCCCCGACCATCCACTCAAGAAAACGTCAGCCCGTGGCTGAATGTAGTTGGGTTTTAAGGATTATGAGGGGGCCGGGGCCACTTGGGGTTCCAACTTCGACAGCCCCAAAACATCACTGCTCTAGAGGAGATCTGCATAGAGGAATGGGCCAAAATACCAGCAACAGTGTGTGAAAACCTTGTGAAGACTTACAGAAAACGTTTGACCTGTGTCATTGCCAACAAAGGGTATTATCGTATATGAAGATTATGACGTTGCTAATGTTTTAAGTGGAACCGGAGAGGACGTTGATTTTAGTATCAAGAGGGAATGTTTTAGTGTAACGCCACATACAACAGACAGGAAGTGTGTTGTAGACAGGGGATTGGACAGTAGAGGGAGCCACCCACATCTTGGGGAGATTATATATACTGGGGGAAAAACGAAGGAGGGGTCAGAAGCATTCAGATTAATTTGGGAAGGTGCTTCTCCAGACACCGCGGGTCTGTAACTTATGCTGTAAACGTGTGATATTAATAAAAGCCTCTAATCACGGTGCAGCCTAAGCGGACTCTTTGTTGACAGCAATAACCACCAGCATTCGACGCGATACCACAGTATATAACAAAGTATTGAGAAACTTTTGTTATTGACCAAATACTTATTTTCCACCATAATTTGCAAATAAATTCATAAAAAATCCTACAATGTGATTTTCTGGATTTTTTTCTCTCATTTTGTCTGTCATAGTTGACGTGTACCTATGATGAAAATTACAGGCCTCTCTCATCTTTTTAAGTGGGAGAACTTGCACAATTGGTGGCGGACTAAATACTTTTTTCCCCCACTGTAGATGAAGCCTAGACAGAGGGGAGAGGGGAATGAGGCCATTCAGAGAAATTATGTAATTGAGATAATAAACATTGAGACAGCAGAAGCAATTATATTTATATGGTATATTTAGTTAGAAATGTCTTGTTATGCATTGTCTGCCTGTCACTTTTATGCCCAGAAAAAATTGGGATAAAGAAAGTGAATTGAATGGAGTTACCCTGTAACTCGCAGCAGCCAAAGTAGTATCGAAGCACTGCCATGCTTCCAATGATCTCCCACTTATTCTCGGTCGGGTCGTACCGCTCCATCGTCTTCCCAATCTCTGATCCAACCCAACCACCTGCATAAACACAGTAGTGAGGAGACATCATGGTGACCTATTCATACAGTATCTTATCCCATATACTTTTTTTTTTTAAATCCCAAAAGAAAGACTTGGACACTGTTCAAATACTTGGAACACTCATTTGTTCCTCCCCTTCTTAAAAAAAATGAACAATCTGACATGACTGGATTGGTGAAAGCTATGTAGTGGAAACCTTGCTTTCACCTGTCCAATCATGTTGGATGCGTGTTTACTTCAAGGGGAGAAATTTGGGTGTGAGGAATTACCCAGTGCGTAGAACGCCCCGTGACTGGGGCAGACCCCGACCCCACAGCGAGGGAAGTTGAGAGAGGCCACAGCCGCCCACTGCTTAGTCACCGGGTCGTATCTCTGTGCAGTCAAATATCATGGAGTCCTTCTCCCCTGGGAAATGACAAGAAACAGAATAGTAGAAATTGAACTGCATAGCCCTGAGGAAAACACATAGATTGAGACACATGGCATGTTCTCTGTACAAACAGAACCACAGACAGGACTCGTTAATGAGGACTATCCTGGTTAAATAACTAAAATTAGACTGTCTCACCTCCCAAGACATAGATCATGCCCTCCAGCACAGTCACTCCCAGTCCGCTGCAGGCCTGGTGCAGGGAGGACACTGTGGTCCAGTACTGGCTGAACGAGTCAAAGCGCTCCACGCAGCTTAGGGCCCGGCTGTCACTCCAACGGCCGCCCTGCAGCCGAGTGTAGCCTCCTGAAACAGGAGAAACCAACCGTAACACAACATAGCCTGGATCACGTCACGAAATTGAACAATTTAATTTGGATCCAGCTAGTACTGCTGAGTTTACAATGAAGATGCTTCAACAGAAATGACTGCCCTAATACTGTTGTCATCATATAAATGCTTTCAGGTGCTGAACTGAGGTTTACTTACCTATGGCATAGAGGTATTTCCTGGCCTTTCTCCTGGGCCTCATCTTGGCTGGCTCTAACAGGCTGTACATCTTATTCTCCTTGGGAGACTTGCTGACCTCCTCAGCAGTGTCTGCAGCGCCACCCGCAGGCTAAAGTCAGAAATGCCTACACAGAGAAATTATATGATGTAATTGATAAGCAGCGCAACAATGTAAATCAATTATAATGGTGTAAGAATTAAAAGAGGATTTCTTGATAAATAAGTACAAATAAGATAGAGCCTGCTTGACAAATCAGGAGTATCATTCCATCTCATTACCTTCTATGTACTTGAAGAGTCTCTGTAGGGAGAGCAGGGGGAACCTGACTGGGTCCAGCACCTCCACCACGTTTCTTCCTCTTGGCCACGTCCTGAAGGACCCAGTCCATGGCCGCCGTGAATACCTGGTACTCACCTTCGATCCGCAACTCCTCGCTCCGCAGCAGCTTCACCAGCTGGTCCTTGGACAGGACCCAGAACTCATCCGACACACACACCTAAAGGTCAGATGTTCCGATTGTGATTTTGTTTGTTGGTGTAAGTGTTATAACAGGTTGGTAACAGGTTATTCACTTTTTGTTACACACACTCAGCAGATTGGAATGAGATGGATGGGGAAAGAGGTGAAGGGGGAAGAGAGAATCTGAAGATGGACAGAGATGGAGGAAGAAAAAGACTGTGTGTAGCACCTCCAGAAAGTGTACATGGATGTAGTTCTCAGTGAACTCCAGCATGTCCATGCAGGCGATCTGCTCCAGGAACTGGTATACCCCCACACAGTTGGACTCCATGTGGCCTTTGAGGAACTCTCCACAGATAGACACCACCTCACTCAGCTGCAGCATGTCTGCTGCCACCATCAGCTCCTGCATGTTCTCCACCGTCACATTAATCATGCCTGGACAGATTCAGTTTAAAGAAACACAAAGAAATCTGTATCATATCCTGTTCTTTGTATGAACACTACTGTACACTACACACTCAGTAAATGGTACATTTCATGACAGGACAAACCTGTGTATATGAACTCCAGCAGGACCTCAAACACCTGTGCCTCCACCCCCAGGATCTGGACCTCCTCCTTGTCTGCCTCGCTCATCCACCCAGAGAACAGAGCAGAAAAGTACGGGCTGCTGGCAGCCAGGACCAGTTTGTGGACACTGAACACCCGGCCTCCCAGCCACAGCCTGACGTCACAGAAGTCTGCCCGTAGACGCATCTTATTCATTTGGGCCAGGATGAGCCGGGCATAGAGGTCCGACGCAAACAGAGCCTGCTCAGGGAAATGGGTCTTCACGCCAGCTGCAGATATGTCACCGCCACCGCAGACACTGCTCCCAGGGATGGAGGTGGAGGAAGGTGGGGAGCGGGGTGGAAACATTACTGAGGACATGGTGGCTCTGTCACAGGGACAGAGACAGGGGTGATGTCACAGACAATGTACACACATACTACTGCTTCATGGTGCAGGACTCTCCAAGCAGACACATCATCTGACTCTAGGGAGAAGAGCACAAGAAACATGAAAGATTATACAATCTCAAACATCACATAACATATACATATTGTAACATGCTGGTATATGTTAACAAATACCATCATAATGATACAAGTGCCAAATTTATATTTTATCCTGCTGTTCTGCCTGTTGTTTTCAGGAGACTGAAAATATTTGGCATGGGTCCTCAGATCCTCAAAAAGTTATACAGCTGCACCACCGCGAGAATCCTGACTGGTTGCATCACTGCCTGGAACGGCAACTGCTCGGCCTCCGACCGCAAGGCACTACAGAGGGTAGTGCGTACGGCCCAGTACATCACTGGGGCCAAGCTTCCTGCCATCCAGGACCTCTATACCAGGCGGTGTTAGAGGAAGGCCCTAAAAATTGTCAAAGACTCCAGCCACCCTAGTCATAGACTGTTCTCTCTGCTACTGCACGGCAAGCGGTACCGGAGCGCCAAATCTAGGTCCAAAAGGCTTCTTAACAGCTTCTACCCCCAAGCCATAAGACTCCTGAACAGCTAATCAAATGGCTACCCGGACTATTTGCATTGTCTGTCCCCCCCCCCCCCCCCCCCTTTTACACTGCTGCCACTCTCTGTTTATTATCTATGCATAGTCACTTTAACTCTACCTACATGTACATATTACCTCAATTACCTCGACTGACCTGTTTCCCCGCACATTGACTCTGTACTGGTACCCCCTGTATATAGCCTCGCTACTGTTATTTTACTGCTGCTCTTTAATTATTTCTTATTTATTTTTATATTTTTACTTATCTATTTTTTACTTAACACTTATTTTTCTTAAAACTGCATTGCTGTTTAAGGGCTTGTAAGTAAGCATTTCAATGTAATGTCTACTACATCTGTTGTATTCGGCGCATGTGACAAATACAATTTGATTTGATTTTGTCTTAAACTGTGTTTTGGAATTCTTATCTCCATTGAGTTAAAGTGCTGCATATAACTGTGCATGTTATCAGTTAACAAAATATCATCACCACCATCTGATCTGGTTAAAACTGTAAACCGGTTCATGACAACATATTTCCTATAAAGCAAACATACCAATTAAGCGCGCCTGCTAGGTTATGTGAGAGATGGGGTCAGACCATTTTATTATTTGAATGGAAAATCATGACAATCGAAGATGCTCAAATTGAATCTTATCTTCACAAAGAAAATATAATACACCAACCTGCACAGTTGCTTGCTAGTCCTCATCAATTTCTTTAGTTGGCTAGCTAGTTACTTGCTGCAGGCAACTTCCGCATACAGACTGTCAATCTACTTTTCTGGATCGACGGTCTTGAGTTTAATGACTAGGCCTAACTAAGCAAATACCAAACGTCTAATCATATCAAGACCACTAGATGGCAGCATTGCCTTTAGCGTGGAAGTGAAACATTAAAATCAGCAGCAATAAGGGCCTGGGCCAAAGATGCTGTAACCAAAAAGCCTGCATTGCTGCCTGCTTGCCTACCAAAATGCAGGTCACAACCATAGTTAAAACCACACGATTATCCTCATGATAATCCTGCATGTAGTAGCACTTGGTCATAAGAGAAGTAAGAAATGCCTAGTTTGCAATATCCCTCCCTATCTTTGCTGCAGTCTGTTTGTAATTGCCCAAGACTGAAAGTGCTGTTGATTGTTAAATGACAGGGCACAGAGTGAGTGTTTTTAATTGAGCTGAGCAGGTCATGGCCTCTTCATGCACATAGGGTTTCATTCAGACTTAAAATCAAATCAAAGTTTATTTGTCGCTTACACAGATTAGCAGATGTTAAAGCAAGTGCAGTGAAATGCTTGTGTTTTTATCTCAAGCAGTGCAGTAAATGTCTAACAATACAATACTAATACACAAATAAACCCTCCCAAGGAAGAAGAAGAAGAAGAAACAAGAAATTAAGAAATATCAGAACGAGCATTATCAAAACAAGCAATTTCAGAGTCCGGAATATAAATATGTGGTGTGTATAGACAGTATGGACAATATAGAAGTAGGAAAAAGGTATGTACAGCAGTAGTTATATAGGATGAGCTATGTCGAGAGTACAGTATGTACAGTGCATTCGGAAAGAATTCAGACCCCTTGACTTTTTCCACATTTTGTTACTTTACAACCTTAATCTAAAATGGATTAAATAAATAAAAATCCTCAGCAATCTACACACAATACCCCATAATGACAAAGTGAAAACAGGTTTTTAGAAATGTTTGCAAATGTATTAAAAGTTTAAAGCAGAAATACCTTATTTACATAATTATTCCAACCCTTTGCTATGAGACTCGAAATTGAGCTCAGGTGCATCCTGTTTCCATTGGTCATCCTTGAGATGTTTCTACAACTTGATTGGAGTCCACCTGTGGTAAATTCAATTGATTGGACATGATTTGGAAAGGCACACACCTGTCTATATAAGGTCCCACATTTGACAGTGCACGTCAGAGCAAAAACCAAGCCATGAGGTTGAAGGAATTGTCCGTAGAGCGCCGAGACAGGATTTTGTTGTGGCACAGATCTGGGGAAGGGTAACAAGACATAATATTCACTATAAGAAAAAAACAATTGGCTGAGCAACACTTTCTACTGGAGAGTTGATCTATCTACAGCTATCCCTTCGGTCTCTCATCAAGGGTTTTAAACAAATCATCCAACAGCTATTGTTTAAATTCAGCACAGGATTAATTAAAATACAATACATATAGGCCTAGGGTTTCAAACTTTGGTTGATTTAAAGTTAATAATAAATATGTTGGATTCACTTCTCCATCTCAACCAAAAATAAAAGTTAAAGAATATGATTAAATCAAATCAAACTGTATTTAAAGTGCATTTAAAGTTTGATTTGATTTAGTCCTACTCTTTAACTTAGATGTTTGGTTGAAATGGAGATTTGAATCCAACATATCAATTATTAATTTGTAGACAAACTGGAATTAAAGCCAGACTCAGTAGCACAGATGGATTTATCCTTCAAAGTTTATATTTGGTTGCGTTGACAACCAAACACAATTCAATATCACTTTTGTAATACAGTCAACAAGTTAACAAATTCATATTTTGGATTCAAGTCTCCATCTCAACCAAAAATAAAAGTGAAAGAATAGGATTAAGCCAGTGACTCAGATGGAACTATCCAGGCAGTAGATACATCTCCTTTAAATGTTGATATTTGGTTAGGTTGTCATCCAAACACAATTCAATATTACTTTTGTAAGACAGTAAATAGCCTAATGTTAATGTTATCTTAATGTAACAGTATTTAATCAACCTTAAAATGAGTGACACATCTAGTATTTAGTATTTATTAGGATCCCCATTAGCTCTTCCTGGGGTCCAAACAGGGTTAAAACAGGTAACATCACAACAAAACACAACAACAGCCTACATCATAAATAACAATATACATCATACAATACATTATTCCATTATTCCTCTAATATTACAAATGTACAATATAAAATCCACAATACCACAACATTACAATGTGTGTGTGTGTGTAGAGTGTATGGGTTAGAGTGTGTGCGTATGCATGTGTTTGTTTGTGTGTGTGTGTCTCGAGTCTTCACAGTCTGCGGTGTGCCGTGCCATGTTGTTTATTCAGGGTTTTTTTTCTTCTTATTTACTGCTCGCTTGAGTTACTTGATGTGGTAAAGAGTTCCATGTAGTCATAGCTCTATGTAGTATTGGTGCATTTCCCAGAGTCCGTTCTGGACTTGGAGACTTTGAAGAGACCCCTGATAGCATGTCTTGTGGGGTATGTATGGGTGTCTGAGCTGTGTGTTAGCTTTTTGAACAGACAGTTCGGTGCTTTCAACACGTCAATACTTCACACAAAGACAAGTAGTGATGTAGTCAATTTCTCCTCTACTTTGAGCCAGGAGAGATTGACATGCATTTTATTGATATTAGCCCCCCATGTACATTTAAGGGCCAGCCGTGGCCACATTTTGAGGTTACTGTAACAATAAATGTATTCTTCTGTAATCATAGAAAGTGTTCATGTTCAGGGTCGCAGGTCAGTGAAATCTTCACAATTGCTATAATAATCTGCACAGAATCTCAAATGGCATTGATCACTTGCACCATGTACTTTAATGTAATCTCAACTAACTGCAATCCAGGTCAGTTGGCTGTGCTATTTGATCAATCAAGCAGAGTGATAACATATTAACTTGTTGTATAAATAAACGAAATATCTGACATTGTATTCCCATTTGAACTTTGGTGTGCTTTTAAATGGTTGAAAGCGCAGAGATAACACATTTAGTTGACAACTAAACCAAAAATCTGACATTGATTTTCCATTGGAATTTGGTTGTGCTTTAACTCCCGTTGTCCTAGGGTCAAAATGACCCGCCACTGTGTTGAACCAACTTTATTTAATTTTTATATTTTTTGGATCATTTGTGAGAAGGAGGCAGTGATACTTTAAAGAAAGTCTCACTGCCTCCTTCTCACAAATGATCCCAAAAATATATAAATTAAATAAAGTTGGTTCAACACAGTGGCGGGTCATTTTGACCCTAGGACAACGGGAGGGTTAAGAAAGCATAGTGACTGACAACACATTAGGAATTCGACAAACTTTTGGCTGTCTTTTTGAGTAAGTGAAAATAGGTTGGAATCTCATTGATCAACGTATCTACCAAATATTACCCAATTATCCACGTTGAAATGACATGGTGTGCCCAGTGGGATGTGATCGAATCCCAATGTAACCAATGTTTGAAATTATTTAAATTTTCAATCTGTTTGGGCTTCTTGCGGTCAATTTGCAGTATGAAAATTATTTACAATAATGTTCCCACCCCCCGACCATCCACTCAAGAAAACATCAGCCCGTGGCTGAATGTAGTTGGGTTTTAAGGATTATGAGGGGGCCGGGGCCACTTGGGGTTCCGCAGGTTAAATCAGAGGTCAGACAAGGTGCTTGTGGACTCAAACTGAATAGGTAAGAGTAAGTGGGATCAAAATGAGGACTCCCTGCTTGGGAAACAGTGGCAATTGTTAGCCTACTAAGAGAGGACTATCCTGGATAAATAAATACATGAATGAATAAAATGATATGATAAGGTGGTGTAATTAGAGGAGGACAGTATGTGAGGGATGGATCCCCTAGCTGCCAAACTGGCTCCCACAGATCTAATTTGCTGGATTAGAATCACCCTGGATTGTTTGTTAGCAAGCATAGGGCGGTTAGTCAGTAGAAGGCTGCTGCTAACTCTGCTGAACCAGCTGGACGTCAGGCTGAACGTCCGGCCTCATTCCTCTATCTGACCAGAGGTAGTTTTTGCCAAAAAGCCAGGCCAAAAACAACCATGTAAGGTTACATAAACATGGGAAAATATAAGACTTCATGGTATTTATGAAGGGATTCTAAGTAGTTTATAAACGGTTAATTATTTGCTATAGATTTAATTTATGTGAGGACCCTGAGGAAGGAATGCCCTGGGATAGACAGTCAAATGGCTAATATAATACCAAATAAATAGGATTAATGATTCAGTCAACACTGGTGGTTCAGAAATGGAACAATGTGTGCAAATTAGTGATAAAATACACAGTAGGCCTGGATAAAATTAAGAAGGGAAGTAAAAATCTAAGCACGCATTGATCTAATAAAATTACAGGTAATAAAATAAGATTTTTACTGGGTTGAAATTACATTAAAACAAATTGTATAGAGAAGATAGGACTATTCTTATTTGTGATTGTGTGAAAATTGCCTGAATGTTATAAAGCAGTTAGGAACATTTTGGGTTAAATGTTTGGGGATCTTCAAGATTCTGCAGTGTTACAAAATGACAATGTATGCATACATAACCTAATTTATTTCATGCCTTCCCAGCAGCATGTGCTGGTGAAAGAAAATAATCACCATGTCAATGTCACTGGGCTACAGAGTCTGCCTCCAACATAGCAACTAGCTGCTGATTGGCTGCCAGTCAGAAAGCTCCTGCCATTTTATTGGGTGACCAGGCTGGTGTGGAATGGGAGAGGCAGATGGAGACAGAGGGAAGAGCGCTGTCATTGGCTGTGGAAACCTGAAGGAGAAAAACTCAATTGCCAACGCCTGAGAGCAGATTTGATGGGTGTATTTTAGGTGTGACTATAAAGGTAATTCATTCTCCAGCCGTCCTTGCTCAGAAGTTTTTTCAAAGGACGGATAGTTATAGTAAGACAGCAATGGATGGCATAGACTAAATGGTTGCAGGTAGACTAGCGGTTAAGAGCGTTGGGCCAGTAACCAAAGGATCCCTGGGTCAACTAGGTGAAAGATCTGGCAATGTCCCCTTGAGCAAGGCACTTAAACCTAATTGCTCCTGTAAATTGCTCTGGATAAGAGTGTCTGCTAAATTACTAAAATTTAAATATATACTGAACAAAAATATAAACGCAACATGTAAAGTATTGGTCTCATGTGCTGAAATAAAAGCTTATTTCTATCAAATTTTATGCACAAATTTAATAATTTCAATTGAATAACTTCCTTATATGAACTGTAACTCAGTAAAATCATTAAAATTGTTGTATGTTGCGTTTATATTTTTGTTCAGTATATAAAACAGTATGAATATCAATGGAAGAATGTACATGTGCAAAGATTACCATGAGAGAAAGTGATGAGGTTATGGGGGAGACAGTTTCAGGTCAAGTCAGTCAGAGAGTTCAAACCAGGTAACATTGTTTATTAGGTTTAAACTGAACAGGTGAAGCTGGGACAAAGGTTAAGTTGGAAGTGTAATCAGAGCTGCCATTCTGTCACTTTCAGTGTTGCAGTGCAAAGTAAACCTGTGCAATCTGTCTCGGTGAATTGCCTACTGTCCATTTTCTAATCAGGAAGAGACACTGACACACACACACCCTGGTAGTGAGTCAGCAGCTCACGGTGAGAACGTACAGGCTGTCCCGACGCCACTGCATCTGGTCCATCCATCCAGCCAAGCAGGCTGTCCTGTCCTCTCTATGCTGTTGACTAACACAGTTTTCAGAGTATAATCCGTGGTCTGGACCTGAGAGGATCACCCCAGAATATCTGTGTCTGTTCTCAGGGGCATCATGCACCCATTATTTTAGAGGAGGCACGAAGTATGTGACGATGGAGGTGCGGCGGTCCGGAGGGGAGCTGTCCTGCTGCCATAAGTCTGAGAATGTAGCATTTTTCAAACACCTGAAACCACTTTTTCCTGCAATCTAGAGCCATAATCATTATACCTAATTGTATGTAAAAAAAAAAAAATCTATATATATAAATATAGATATATATTTGTTTTCTCTGCATAGGTTATCTAAGCATATCACTTTAGCTGTTTAGTTGTCATTTTAATGAATTATGCACATTGATTTTAAAGAACTTGTATGCCTTCGGAGTTTAGTACAACTGCCACACTGGCACTGCAACACTGGTATATAGTATCATAACCCAATAATTAAAGCAATGTTAGTCTTTTCTAAAGTCTAGCAACCTTGCCAGCAGGCATGCCAGTTAAGATAGTGAGACAAGCTACTCTAAATTGATTGATAGCCTGAAGTGGCTTGGTAGCTACTATAGTTATGAAGTTGGGAGATTCGGAAACTATCTAGCTGGCTAGCTAATGCCAACTTCATAAAATTGCTAGATTACAGAGAAACAACAAAACATTTTTGTTTTATTTATTCATCAAGAAGGAATCAATAGGCTACATAGCTTGATCACATTATTTTACAAACATAACTCCTGCGAGTCCTGCCCCTCACCGGCAGCTAAAATCAGAACAAACGCTGTGTGTCACTCGACAGTCTCTCTCCTCCTCCACTGACCATACTGTCTGCACGCACGACAGTATCTAGCATCCTGGCTTGCATAGTTTTGCTCCGTGGTGTACCTTGGAAGGACCCACTTACAGGAGGAGAATAACAAGGAGGCAGTATTTCCACTCTGATAATAATTGTAGTTCTGAATTGTCCACAGGAGGAAAAGGTAGCAGGAGGGAAAAGAGTGATACTCATCAGGATGGGGAAAGCACGTTTAGTTATCTGACTTATTCCCTGCCGTGCTAGGGGTCCTAATGATGTATATACACAAAGATGATCTATTATATTGACAAGATAGCCAAGTGACCGCTCGAACAATGGAAAATACACTGAGTGTACAAAACATTAGGAACTCTTTCCATGACATAGACTGACCAGATGAATCCATTTGAAAGCTTTGATCCCTTATTGATGTCACTTGTTAAATCCACTTAAATCCGTGTAGATGAAGGGGAGTAGACGGGTTAAATAAGGATCCTTAAGCCTTGAGACAACTGAGACATTAATTGTGTATGTGTGCCATTCAGAGGGTGAATGGGCAAGACAAAAGATTTAAGTGCCTTTGAACGGGGTATGGTAGTAGGTGCCAGGCGCACCGGTTTGAGTTTGTCAAGAACTGCAACGCTACTGGGTTTGTCACGCTCAACAGTTTCCTGTGTGTATCAAGAATGGTCCACCACCCAAAGGACATCCAGCCAACTTGACACAACTGTGGGAAGCGTTGGAGTCAACATGGACCAGCATCCCTGTGGAATGCTTTCGACACCTTGTAGAGTCCATGCCCCAATCAATTTAGGCTGTTCTGAGGGCAAAAGGGGTGCAACTCAATATTAGGAAGGTGTTCCTAATGTTTTCTACACTCAGTGTACAGTACCAGTCAAAAGTTTGGACACACCTACTCATTCCAGGGTTTTTCTTTATTTTTACTATTTTCTACACTGTAAGATAATAGTGAAGACATCAAAACTATGAAATAACACATATGGAATCATGTAGTAACCCAAAAAAGTGTTAAACAGATCAAAATATATTGTATATTTTAGATTCTTCAAAGTAGCCACCCTTTGCCTTGATGACAGCTTTGCACACTCTTGGCATTCTCTCAACCAGCTTCATGAGGTAGTCACATGGAATGCATTTAAGTTAACAGGTGTGCCTTGTTAAAAATTAATTTGTGGAATTTCTTTCATTCTTAAATCGTTTGAGCCAATCAGTTGTGTTGTGACAAGGTAGGGGTGGTATACAGAAGATAGCCCTATTTGGTAAAAGACCAAGTCCATATTATGGCAAGAACAGCTCAAATAAACAAAGAGAAACGACAGTCCATCATTACTTTAAGACATGAAGGTCAGTCAATACGGAACATTTGAACTTTGAAAGTTTCTTCAAGTGCAGTCGCAAAAACCATCAAGTGCAATGATGAAACTGGCTCTCATGAGGATCGCCACAG
Organism: Coregonus clupeaformis; assembly: GCF_020615455.1. Taxonomy (NCBI): domain Eukaryota; kingdom Metazoa; phylum Chordata; class Actinopteri; order Salmoniformes; family Salmonidae; genus Coregonus; species Coregonus clupeaformis. Next base: position 26,719,716 of record NC_059205.1, read on the forward strand.
GAAAGGAAGACCCAGAGTTACCTCTGCTGCAGAGGATAAGTTCATTAGAGTTACCAGCCTTAGAAATTGCTGCCCAAATAAATGCTTCACAGAGTTCAAGTAACAGACACATCTCAACATCAACTGTTCAGAGGAGACTGCATGAATCAGGCCTTCATGGTCGAATTGCTGCAAAGAAACCACTACTAAAGGACACCAATAATAAGAAGAGACTTGCTTGGGCCAAGAAACATGAGCAATGGACATTAGACTGGTGGAAATCTGTCCTTTGGTCTGATGAGTCCAAAATTGAGATTTCTTGTTCCTAGCGCCGTGTCTTTGTGAGACGCAGAGTAGGTGAACGGATGATCTCTGCATGTGTAGTTCCCACCGTGAAGCATGGAGGAGGAGGTGTGATGGTGTCAGGGTGCTTTGCTGGTGACACTGTCAGTGATTTATTTAGAATTCAAGGCACACTTAACCAGCATGGCTACCACAGCATTCTGCAGCGATACGCCATCCCGTCTGGTTTGCGCTTAGTGGGACTATCATTTGTTTTTCAACTGGACAATGACCCAACACACCTCCAGGCTGTGTAAGGGCTATTTGACCAAGAAGGAGAGTGATGGAGTGCTGCATCAGATGACCTGGCCTCCACAATCGCCCAACCTCAACCCAATTGAGATGGTTTGGGATGAGTTGGACCACAGAGTGAAGGAAAAGCAGCCAACAAGTGCTCAGCATATGTAGGAACTCCTTTAAGACTGTTGGAAAAGCATTCCAGGTGAAGCTGGTTGAGAGAATGCCAAGAGTGTGCAAAGCTGTCATCAAGGCAAAGGGTGGCTACTTGGAAGAATCTCAAATATAAAATATATTTTGATTTGTTTAACACTTTTTTTGGTTACTACATGATTCCATATGTGTTATTTCATAGTTTTGATGTCTTCACTATTATTCTACAATGTAGAATATAGTAAAAAATAAAGAAAAACCCTTGAATGAGTAGGTGTGTCCAAACTTTTGACTGGTACTGTATGTCCTCAAAGAGTGAAGAAGGCAAGTGTAATCAGGTGGCACCATTCTAGCCAATGAGAGGGCAGATACGCGTGTGAACAACACGTTTTTCTCAAAGTTTCTAGAATGCCACGTGCATCCACTTATTTCAGTACATTTGTATCCGCCTAAACATAGCAAAACTTCTATTCGATCAAATAAGCATCAAGTAATTCGACACTCTCATAGAACCCCATACAAAAAAGGGCTTATCTCACTCGTACAGATTTTGGGCGGAGTAAATCCTCTAGTTTCGCGTCTTCCTCTCTGATATAAATGATATAAACCCTGGATTACTGATGCTATGTATTGGCCAATGAAAGGCTTTGAAGCCACAGGTTGGTCATATTGGCACTCCCCAGAAGAAGCAGTCCTCCATAGGAATGAATGGAATTCTACAGTATTTAAATGAATTGTTTCATGGACAAAATTACATGTATTTAAGTATTTTTTTGTTGTAATTACACTAAGGATTATTTTATTTTTTATGTTTAACTCACATAATGTAATTCAAAAGTATGCATTAAGGTGTCTGTAATGGAATACATGTGGCAAAAACAAATTTAGACATTAATAAATACATTTCTATAGCTTCCAAAACATTTTTTTTTAAAGTGCCCCTTGTCAGTCATCTAGTGTATACTGTATATACATTATTGGGTCCTACACTAATGAACCTGAGGTCCCGGGAATAGAGACTGCCAATTGGCTAATAAGATAACGATTGTCCCTATGTCCCCTCTCACTCTCATCACACCAGGATTTTATAGAGGGGTGAAAGGATGTCCTGAGGCTGGGGGGGATGATCTGTACCTAAGCAGCTACTCAGGTGAGAGATTTCACTGGTTTCAGGTGTTGCATGCATAGAAGGATTGGCAGCACCATTTAAAGGCAGTGAAGTCTTCATAAATCGAAAATGTATTGTCATTGGTTGGTTGCATTAATACACACTTGGAAGAAGTGGAACAAGGACAACACAAGTTCAACAAAACCCTCATCAGTTTATTGTCTTTCAGCAAGAAAAGGTTAATAATCTCACATTGCTTAACTTCGCCCCAGGAGTTTCCTCAATCCTCCCGTGAAGTTAAGAGAGACTAAAACACCTTCCATCGAACCAACCACAAAAACAAGTTTTACAGTCTCTCAGAGTGTCTATTGTTCTCAAACTTGACAAATGTGATAAGAACAACATGGACTACTTTCCTCTTAAGCTATGTAGGCCTATATGTCATGACGAAACATTCATTGCTTGTATTGAGCAATGCCATAGTTCAAGTAATAGAGACAGAATTAACATTTCCGCGCCTCTGGCAGTTCACACAAAATGTTCTTAAAAATGGTCACATCAGATGAATAATGCCACCAATCAAGAGTTAGTGCATTTCTATGGCAAATGCTGATGACCCCCGATAATCATAATCATTCAATTCTAACATTACAAATACTGTTGGATTGCACTTTCCTCAAGCTTTTATCTTCTGTGGCATATTTCAGAAGATATATATATAGAATATAAAAAAATACTTTGAGTAACAGAATATAATGTACAGTCCATTTATGTTTTGATCAAGCACATGTGTGGTGTGTTTTTCCCCCATCACCATAAATGTAATTTTCTGGTCGGAATACATATTTTCTCACTAATAAGAAGTGCTTTGGTTATTGGGTACAATATGGAAAATGTTGTTCTAAGAATATCCAGAAAATGGTTTATGCTACATACAGTACATATCAACTGGTAACTGGGTTATAATTTGACAACAGAAATAAATCAGCGCTATTGTCAAATTGCGCTACATCAGTTCCTATACTTGCATGACTATGTACTCAAATACTCAGACGAGTTTGGTACGTAACACAGCTAGCTATGCCACTGAGTCAGCCATCTTGTTTTTCTGCACCATTATATTCAAAACCCACTTTAAATGATCTGCCGTGCATGGACATCACACCAATTTAGAAAGAAATCTAAATTCTAAGGTATTGGGTGTATTACGGTCTCATTTTACATTAGCACCAGTTCTTTGGGTTGTCAAAATGGGGCCCTGGAAGTCCAAATAAAAAAGAGCACTTGACAAATATAAACATATTGTGATGTAGTACATGTTGTCAGTCATCCACTGGATGACTAGGCCCACTAATGAAAACAAATAGTATCCCATAAAAGAGAATGTGAAAAAATGGGTACAAAAAAACAACAAAAAAACAATAGCAAACAGAATCTTATAAAAACACAAAGTCCCAGCTGACATTCAAGTTCCGGTCAAAGTTCCAATCAAGTGAAATCACATTCACAAATCTGTTGGAATCATCCTAGTGCAAATTTCACACATTCTTCTTCTTCGAGAAAAGTACGCTCTCAAGTTGTCTCCGTAGGATAGCTTCAGTATGCAAACTCATCCTCCCCCTCAAGTTGCTTCAGTACGCAAGCACATCCGCCCTCAAGTTGTCCTAGTAGGACTGCTACAGTACGCAAACAGGTCCCACATCCGTCTAGTCTACATCTCTGGAGCGGCTGCAGGGAGTCCAGCGGGTAGTTTAGTAGAAGTCTGTAGAAGATGGTGTTCCTCTGTCTTTAGTAGCAGGCAGTCCTCTGTGGCTGCGCGGGGCGAAGCTGACGAGACAGGGGTGACGTGGACGGGGTGCTCCAGCCGGACGTCCAGGGCTTGATTGTGCTGTGCCAGGGAGTTGAGGCGGTAGTGCAGTACGAGCTCCTTCAGAGAGCAGTGGAGGTCGTAGGGCTCAGCGAAGCCGTAACCACGTGGCGTGCTGTAGATCATGCAATGCTTTACTTCTTCATTCACACTGAAAGGTTACAAAATAAAGATACGTTAGTACCAGTGTAGCAGCCCCTGAGCCTTGAAACATGCATCAAAGTGAAGTAACTGCTTTACAAGAGCCTATAAAGTAGAGCTATCTCATACGGTATAGCAGTATCCCCAGATTTTTCTTAATCTCCTTTCCTTCATGACCATTTACATATTATTCATTTCTCACAGGAAGAGAATACTCACACTACAGAGCAGGCGTAGCAGCCCTGCTTGCTGCTCTCTCGGATCAGGAAGGTTCCGGTGGGTTTGTCCATCAGCATCTCCTCAGCCTGCGTCCTGCTCAGCTCGCCCACGAACCAGCTCCCCTCATCATGGTGCGCCAGCCTCTCCCGTTCCCCCTTCAACACATAGGTACTGCACACACACCAGGGAGGACATTGTTAAAACCTTTCATTGATAACAATCATTAAGAAATAGTGTGCTTACTATTAATAAATGTGTATTTAATCATTTCTAAACAAGTATATGCACTACAAGTATTTCTAAGCACAACTAAGTACAATTAAGAAGTATTATAAGAATTTAGGTCTATACTATGAAATACTTACTCGTCACTGCTATCGTCTTGGATCCCCAGCCAATCGTTAATGCGTTTCTGTCGCACTCCTTTGTGACTCAGCCAACTGACAAACCAAAGGGACAAAAAAATTACGTCCGTGCCAACCCACTGGGCACAGACATCATTTCAATGTCTAGTTTTGATTTAATTTTGGTTGAGCTGTCAACTAACATGAATTCAATGTGAAATCAACAAATAAATTCACCATGTCATTGGATTTAGGTTAAAGGTTGGGTGAAAAAATTACAAAATTCCCTTATGTTGATTCAACGTCATCACCTATAATTTTTGTTGTTGAAATGATGTGGAAACAACGTTGATTCAACTAGTTTTTCCCCAGTGGGAATGGCTTGAAAAAAGCTACTTTTCATTAACAGTGACTGGAATAAAATAGAATAGAAGTATTGCAACTTACTTGAAGTACTGGTCCCTGATGTTGCGTAGCTCTATGAGGTCAGGCCTGAGGCTGTTGATCCTCCGGTCTGTCTCTCTATAGTCCTGGACCTGGGTCCTCAGGTCCTGCTCCAGGTGGACCTTACTGTTGTAGATCTCCCCCAGCCGAGACTTCAGCTTCTCATAGTTCATCAGGAAGCTGGAAGGGCAAATGTCAATGGTCATAAGGGGTCAAAAGATGGGTCATGGGTCACGCCACTAAGCTGAAACACAGCTGCACGCATGTTGGAAGGAGGAAACAACAAAGAGACATCGTATCTATCCACACTATGAGCATATGAGGAGATTCCATGTGGGATAGACACAGCGATGTTGTTGCCTTAGTTTGCCAAACTCACCTCTCCAGGTCCTTCTCTGTTCCCTCAGATCGACTGCTCCTCTCACACTCCTCCCCGTAACGCTCCTGCTCACGACACTGCTCCTCGAAGATCAGCATGGTCTCGTTGAAGGCATCTATCGCTGTTCTCTTCATCTGGATCTCCTGTGAGGTTTTAGTGTAGACCTCGTATAGACGGTCAAATTCTTGACTCTTCTCCTGATACTGACTATGGTACTCCTGGAGCTTCCTCCCAGCCACATCAACACTGTCCTCTTTCACCAGCTCATCCTGGGTACAGATATGCAGACAAATGTAATATAGCAGACAACTAACCGATTGGCTAACTTGTCTGTGTATGACGATTACCTTCCATTTACTTAGGAAACCAAAGGCAAATTTCACTCCCTCACAAACTTCCATCTCCAAATGGACACAAAAATTGTATTATATTCTATTCTACTCTATTCCATTCTTTGAAGACTGTCTTGAGACTGAGAGTAGAGGAGAGGTGTGGGTGGGTGTCTCCTGCCTACCTGTTGGAAGCGGGATACAGGGTGTGTGAGCATGACGTCCAGCACAGCATTGTACTCCACCAGAGGATGGTGCTGGTAGTGCCAGATGAGCTCCACCACGGAGCTGAAGGTCAGGGGCTCTGAGAAGCCGTACTTCCCATCACGGTGGTAGATCTTTATCAACTTGCTGTGGCCATCTTTCCTCAGTGTTAGCGTGAAGTCTCCTTGTGTCTTAGTGGAAGCATCACGAACCAGGAAGGAACCGTCAGGTGTGTCGCAGAGCTTCTCGTTGACTTCCTCCCTGGAAATGTCTCCCCAGTACCACTCGGCATCTTGCAGGGGAAAGACAGGGGCTTCCCTGAGGCAGTTGTGGCTCATGGAGGAGGTCATGGGCTTTGTTGACCTAGGAGGGAGAGCTGAGAGAGAAAGAGAGTGATCAGGATTACAGTTTCCTGAGATAATGATCAGTTTGAGAGGAAGTGATAGAACTGCAAACATAACCTGTCACCTCATTATCACCCCACCCCACCACACACACATACTCTTGGCAAATTTGTCTAATCTCCAGACAAGCCTAGGCATGTCCCCAGCTGATAACAGCTCAGGTCCTATCAGGGCCCAGAGCTACTGTATCAGGACTGACAACATGCCAGACTGCCACATGCTCTGAAAAACGATGGAGGACAAGATGGTTCAATGAAAAATAACGTGGGTTCACACACAAAGTCGGCTAACTCCATTATGTTTTTAGTATTTTTTCTTGCGGGGGAAATAGATTTCACACATTTTTCAACAAGTCAGAAAAACCAACAAATAATCTAAAACAACTAAATGTAAATGCTGCAAATTCAGCACATTTTCACTCTGTCTGTAAAGTGCAAATGTAGGCTTAATTTAGGAAAGGGTACATTTTACATCCCCTGGTTGTCTTGTGTCCAAATTCTGCAACTGCCCCAAAACCATCCATCTTCTGTAAGGATACTAAAGTTATGATACTCTATAAAACTATTATATTTGTCTTTACCGTAGGACTTTTCAAAACCCTCTTAACTTTTCAATTTGATGCAAACCGCATCAAGGGGGAAGAAGGGCGATATGTTTCACTACATGACAAAAGTACATTTTAGGAACCTGTAGCAGCAAAAGCTGAAAGCCTGGATTCCTAGACTGTATGACTTGTGACTGTGCCCCAAGCCCTCACTCTAGAGGTGGTGTCATGATGTAAAGTAATACACAAATACAGTATATGAGGAATATACTTTATAAACCCCCAGATTTAAATCTCACGTTCTCTTTCTTTTAATTCAAGAAACATAGTAAAGTGTCCCTCTTTATTTGACACCAGCCAGTCCAAAACAGGCTATGGCTATGTAATTGTAACTGTAATCCCATGGAGACAGCTGAATCAACAATTTCACAATATGTGATAATATTCATTACAATATCACATCAACTAGCATACAGCCGTCCATTGGCAGTTTCAACGTAAATCATGCGACAAGTTGCCTAGACTGGTCTGGTAGGCTTTCAGTGGTTGCGCACGAATTAACTACGGTCGGCTACAGTAGACAAGAGAAAAAAGGGGAACAAAGCAGTCATTTCATGCGGCATTTCTTCTCCACTCAACCTTGTTCGGGCGCTGGTAAAACGCGTTATTATAAACATAATACTAGGTTAGAGAGAATTTCATCAACCTATAACCAAAAATACCAAGCTTAATTTTGATATATCTCTTTGGTAGGACAAAGCAAGACTGAGAAAGAGCGAATCCACCGCGTCAATGAGAAAAGTATTACGTAATTGTCAAGCAGAGAATTGCACTATGCATGCCTGGGCAAAGCACATGAGGGTGCCAGCACAGACACCTGTGTGTGCACAACTGGCCATATGTCAACTTTCTATCATAAGCGGTTAATAAAATGTGATAGGCATTTTAATAGAATAAAGATCCAACAAATACCTGGAGGTGCCTGATCCATTTCGATGTAGAATAGGACTTCAGAAGAATAAAACATCCCGTTCCAAACGTTTAAATTCCTAATCGTTTTGTGGGATTCCTTTCCCTTTCTCACGATGCGTGAAAATATAACTTTTTCTTGCACCAGAGTGAAAGGATCACAATGGCGATTCGTTTTAGGAGCCTATGCGTCCTACTTCAGATTAGACAGCCCAGTAGCAGAATTATTCATTAGTCCAATTTGAGAGAATTTCATCAGCACCAAACTCGTAATTCGTTCAATACATTTAATCACAAAAGCAGTTCTGCAAAAAATATAGATTGTCATTTTCAGCCACGTCTCTCAGCACTGCCGATCGGCTCCGCTCCAAACTTCGTCGTAGAGGCAGCGGTCAGGAGATTTTAAAGGGATCTGCAACATCATCTTTGGAGAAACCACCACTTTCAGAGGGAGAGCTGTCGTCACAAGACGGATTTCTTAATGCAGACAGACTGAAAATACATTTCTGATGTAAATCGGAAATAGTATCTTGTTGTCTTGTATTTGAATAATTGTAGCCTATACTTGAATGCAGCTTTTATAGACTTACGATTATTGGTGAGCGATTTGTTTAATAACCGTACACATACACCCCTAAATTAAAAGTGGTACGTTCCTTGCCTGATGGTTTCATTTAAGGCTTTCAATCAGTGGCGGCTGGTGAAAAATATTCTCGGTGGGGCTGTGCCATACTTTTTTTTTCCTGTAACCATCGCGATATATTTTAACACAAACTGCAGGACAGCAGTGCTCAGTGAAACATTCAGTAATTATTTAATGCCAATATTAAAAAGTTGAGGCATTCTTACACAAAAACATATTACACAAACCCAAGCCTTTCATTTGCATTTAAAGTGAACTTTTTACCATTGGTAGTAAACAGGCAACGCAACAGGCATGCTGTCAGAACAGAGTGGAAAGTGGACAATAACATGAAATTATTATAAAGTTTATAGGAAATCTTACACTGTATAAAAGGATGTATAATATAGAAATGGATATCAAGTGGATGAACTCAAACCTTTGACTGGAAGAATAGCATACAGTATTTTATGATCATACTAAATGTGACTAATTGTTAATGTGCTCCAGAACTGCAACAATTAATTGATACAAAACAACATATATACAGTAATATTAGCAAAGACACTATTAAGACTTTCTAGAGTACCATATATAACTGGATTTTTTTATGCTAAGGTCAACTATATACAAAGAAACATGCGGCCAGAGCTGCTCTGTGTGTGTGTGTCTGTCATCTTATTTGTACAGGAATTTTGCCCGTCTGTCCTTCTGAGTGGCAAACCTCTCAATGACCCTTTGATTAAAGTCAGGAATGTCCCTGACAAGTTTCTTCTCCATGGAGAGCATGGCCAGAGCGTTCAGGCGATCCTGTGTCATGCTGTTTCTCAGGAAGGTCTTGATCCTTTTCAGTGTAGAGAAGCACCTTTCTGACTCAGCAGTTGTCATGGGTGTGGTGATGAGGATCTTGAGGAGGCTGGCAGTCTCTGTGAAAGTGCTCTGAAGGTTGTTCTCCATGAAGAACTGGTACAGGGGCACTGCACCACTACAAGCCTTGAACTCACTGTTCTCATAGATGAGGGACAGTTCGGTTTTGAGCTTGGCCTTGTTCAACATGGGGTACGCCTCCACGGTTGTTTCAAGCGCTGTATCGGGGAACTTCACACTGTGTTGTGGGAACAACTCTCCGTGCAATAGTGTTGCGCTGATGAGGTGCTGGGTGAAGGAGAACCTCTCTTTGGCATGACTCAGGATGGTATCACATACCTGTAAAAGATACATCATCAGCTTTAATTTGCAATTAAGCTATTTTGATGCAAGTGATCCTGACTGACACATGCCTATGTCCAACTCAAGTATATGATTACCAAGGTGCTGATTGTTCAGGGTTTTGGCTACATACTACCAGGCCTGAAAAAAGTTCTATGGGGAAACACTGACAATTACATCACAACTTACCTCTATAGCCAACCTCTGTTGTTCTCCTGGTCCCAGCATCCTCCGTCGCTTGATGGGCTGTTGCTGCTCGTCAGATGCGCTGTCCCCACACAAAGAGGGAATTGAGGCCCTGGGTCCAAAAAATAAAGTTTAATTTGATAACTTGCAATCAGACTTCTTAGCTCACTGTAATTCCCCCTCAACACACAACCAGTGACTTTTATATATATATATATATATATATATATATATATATATATATATATATATATATATATAGACAGACAGACAGACAGATAGTGTGTATATACACACAAACTATGTCTAGTAACTGCTTTTAACCTGTGATGTACATAATTAACTGATGTTATTACGTTTTAAAGCCTTTTTCTATTACATTTGTGAGAGGGATGCAACATAATTTTGTTCTGCTGTGCACTTAGCAATAAAGTTAATCTTCAATAACAACTAGGCCTCTTCTAGAAATTGACCTGGTGGACACCTGAATAATTATTACAAACTGTGTAGTACTTTCCTGCATTATTATCAACGTCTGATTGTGTCTTTTTGGACAAACACTTGTTCTCGTGGTCGAGTAACAACAACTGCGCTCCTTGAGTGACGGGGTGGTACTTGGTGAGAGAGGGAGAGAGACGACCCAAATTGCGGAGTAAACTAGAAAAACGGACGTTACACATGGCGGAGTGGCATTACCACATTTAACAAACCAAACATTGAAATACCGTTATAGAAGGTAAAGTAAAAACCCAAACTGGTCTGTGCATCAATACCGGTATATAGTAATATATAGGCAACATACCGTAAATCTGTATCAATTATGTATCAGTTTTACATGCATGATGAGGTTCAGCTGATGTGCATAGCAGTGGACGTAGTGCGCATTTTCGTACACATCCACTATTTTACGCTGCACTCCGCCGGTGGCTCCCCTCATCACACTTGCTCCGTCGTAAGCCTGGGCAATAAGTTTGGCCTTTTGTCCATGTGAGAGTATGGTGCTGAGCCTCTCCAGCAGCGCTGTAGCGATGGTGTCGGGCGGTTGCGTTCTCGATCAAAATGAACTCGAAAAACGCTCTTGGACGTTACTTTTTAGCATCGATGTAGCGTATCACAAGCACCAACTGGCAGTGGGTGGAAACGTCAGTCGTCTCGTCAGCTTGAATGGCGATAAAATCAGCACTCTTTACTTCCTCCAGGATGTAATCCTTAAGCACTGACAACATACAGTCCAACAGCTCGTTCTGTATCGTCTTTGACGTGCCCTTAAAAACGGTAGCTGTCTTCAGGTGCTCCTCCAGCACACTGTCGAGGGAGGCAACAAAATCCACTAAGCCCCGGAAAATGCCGGGGTTGTCGGAGGAGTCAGTCTCCTCGTGCCCACGCAAGGCCAACTCAAAAGCCCCACAGAACTTCACACAATCGATAATTTTGGATAGAATGTGCCTGTTTTTATCCACCTCCTCATTGTGTTTCCTCACCGCAATCCTGTGGCCGTCATCCAGCTGCGTAGCAATGTTCACCCTTCCTAATACAGCTAGCTTTACAGAGTTGTCCATGTGTGCCCTGGTGTTCTCATGTTTCTTTACCTTCTCTGACAGGTGCTTCATATCCCTCACTCCGGTACCTGTCCATGCTGAATCTGACCCCGTCGTTTTAAAAAGCAAGCACGGAAAGCAAAATAAAGCATTAGCATCAGTGCACCCAGCTAGCCAAGCCTTCCTGGTGTACCAGCTACGGGAGAAGCCGCGCATATACTGCTTCCCTTTCTCGCTAGCCTGCTGTCTGATTGAGAGGTCAGGTTGATCTGGGCCCAGCTCTTTCACCCGAACTTTCTCTGACAAAGTTCTCCTCTCAAACGGATCTTGGAGGAGAGATTTCACCGAGTTAGGGTTGGGTCTTGGAGGAGTAACGTTTGCGTTCGCCATTGTCGTCTAGTAAAAATGGCGCCACTGGAGCCCGGTCCTTATTTTATCAGGGGGCGAGCTTGGGGCGATAAAATAATCGCCCTCCTTGGATTCGAATTAAAATCGCTGATTAGCTACATTTTATGTCATACATTCATATCTTAAATTAGCAATTGGCTTAACTGCTACGTAGACCCGCCTCCTCGGGGCACTTTCTGTATCGCCCAGAGCTGACGAGGCGTTTGACAGGCAGAGGAAAGGTTGCGAATATGATTTTCTATCATATCTTACACATATTACTGTGTGCATTCCATATTTCAAACACACAAATATTGACATACTGATGTTTTTATTATTATTATTATTATTTTTATTTTTTTATTTTTTAAAAATAATAATTTTATTTAAGGGGGCGGCGCCCTAGCGCCCTCTATCGGCCAGCCGCCACTGCTTTCAATGCAAGGTAATTGTAACTGCTGATTAATTCGACGACACATTACATATTAATATAACTAGCGAAGACTCACAGATACATTGTTTATTTTTAATAATGCAAAAGCATGTGCTTAGTAGCCCTTTACACTCGTACTCGCCTGTCATCGATGTCTACTTTTATTTATTTATATATACATCATTTTGACAGTAACGTTAACCCTGCAAAAAGTCATTCATAAACCTTTATAATTTCCATATGTATTAGAAAGCTAAGTATTTGTTTCTTGGGCTTGTGACTGATCAAAGTGCCTCAGGCCTTGAAAAAGAAATACTTGAACTGATTGAAAGTAAGGCGATATGTATGGGTTGGTGTGAGGTGTGACCCAGGTGCAGTGCAGGATAGACAGGAGGCAGTTGGCAGAGATGGTGAAACAAGGATCTTTACTGGTGGTCCCAAAACCAGGATACAAAATAAAGGACTTGTCACGATAAAATAAAGGAGGAGCAAATTGGTCTCCAAAAACAGGCTGACAGCAAACACACGAAATACTAACTACGACTGAAAAAAACAATGAAACAGGGAGAACACTTCTCAAGTACCTGTACATACATCTCACCATCAGACACTGATTAGTACTGTTTGGCATCGAGAAACTAGCAGAGAAAACAGAGCAAGGGAACACAGGGAAGTGATGGCATAAATACACAGGTGAACAGGTAGACACAGGTGACACCAATAGGAAAATGATTAGTCCAGACTGTGAGTGAGGAGGTGCCTAAGGTTGTCGGAGGATGACACCTAGTGGGTCGATCTGGAACTGTGACCCCCTCCTGTAATGTTGTTATCAGCTATCAGTTATGTCCCTCCTGGGCACCCAGGACCGCTCCTCCAGCCCATAACCCTCCCAGTCCACCAGAAATTGGAGACCCCTCCCCACCCGCCGGCAGTCCAGGATCTGGTCCACAGTAAAAGCTGGCTGCCCTCCGACAAGGCGCAGCGGGGGAACAGGACGAGGAGGGGGGGACAGGTGGCGACGTGTTTGAGGAGGGACACGCCAGACCACTCTGAATAGCCTGACGAACCGGGAACACAGCTCCTGGACTCTACGCGGAGGGGAAGATCCCGCGTGGAGAGCCACACCCTCTGTCCCGGGCAAACAACCGGGGCCGGGCGACGCATGCGGTTGACCTGATGTTGAGACCTGACCGAGGCCCGCTTAAGCGCCGCCCGTAGCTGCCTCCAGGTGCGGCGACAGCGACTGATGTGGGCCTGGACCGAAGGGACCGCCGCCTCCTCCTCTTGTTCGGGGAATAGGGGGGTTGGTACCCGTATTGGCACTGGAAGGGGGACAGGCCGGTGGACGAGCAGAGCAGAGGAGTCGCTGACTCCACATAGCTGGGATGCTGAAGGCGTAGCACCTCAGCACCCCCTCTAGATCCTGGTTGACGCAGTCCTTCTGCCCGTTTGACTGGGGATGGAAGCCGGAAGACAAGCTGACGGAGGTGCCGAGGCAGGTGGCGAACGCCTTCCAGAACCTGGAGGCGAACTGAGGACCCCGATCTGACACCACATCTTGGGGAGGCCGTGGACCCGGAAAACATGCTGCACCACCAACTTAGACGTCTCCCGGGCCGACGGGAGTTTGAGAAGGGGAATGAAGAGGGCAGCCTTCGAAAACCGGTCCACAACGACCAGGATGACTGTGTATCCATCAGTGGGGGGTAGGGCAGAAATTAAATCCAGCGAGATGTGGGACCAGGGGCACTTGGGGATAGGCAGGGGTCGGAGCAGCCCTGCCGCGGGCTGACATGAGCTCTTCATGCGCGCACACACCGGGCAAGCCGCAACGAAGGTGCGCGTATCCCCCTCAGCTGATGGCCACCAGAACCTCCTACGCAGGAACTCCAACATTCTGGTGCCCCCCGGATGGCTGGTGAGGTCGGATGCGTGCGCCCACTGAAGCAGTTGCGAGCGCGCAGCCGTGGGTACGTACACCCTCCCCGATGGACCGCCGTAGCGCTGCTCTGACCAGCCTATCAATTCCCCACGAAACTGGGGCAGCAATCAGGGCATTGGGGACAATGGGGTCGTCCATCTCCACCAGGTCCACGGAGTCGAACAGCCGGGAGAGTGCGTCAGGCTTGGTGTTCTTCGACCCCGGATGGTATGAGATCGTGAACCGGAACCTAGTGAAGAACAATGCCCACCTGGCCTGGCATGAGTTGAGCCTCTTGGCCCCCTGAATGTAGGCTAAGTTCTTACTTTCAGTCCATACGACGAATGGATGGGTGTCCCCTCTAGCCAATGCCTCCACTCCCCCAGGGCGAGCTTGACCGCTAGCAGCTCACGGTTCCCCACGTCGTAATTCCGCTCCACCGGGGACAGCCGACGGGAGAAAAACACGCAGGGGTGAGTCTTACCGTCCGTGAGGAACCGCTGGGACAGGATTGCTCCCACCTGAAGCATCCACCTCCACAATGAATGGCAGGGACGGATCAGGATGCCCTAGGACCGGGCTGATGTAAAGCGCCGCTTAAGCACATCAAATGCGTTTCCCGCTTCCGGGGTCCAGGCGAAGAGGCGCACGCTCGTCTAGGTGAGGGCTGTCAGCAAGGGAACACAGGGAAGTGAGGGCATAAATACACAGGTGAACAGGTAGACACAGGTGACACCAATAGGATAATGATTAGTCGAGACTGTGAGTGAGGAGGTGCCTAAGGTTGTCGGAGGATGACACCTAGTGGGTCGCTCTGGAACTGCGACACCCTCCTGTAACAGGGATATCGGTGAACAATTGCGGTGTTCAAGGCTATGACGGCGCCAGTGCAATGAGTGGAGCTTACTCAGGTGTTCAAAAGCGCAAATCAGACCGAGAGCCTAATGCTTCTCAGGTAGTTCTTTATGAGTTTTAGGGCTCTACTTAATTCCGCGATATAAATCTAAAGGTAATTTGCGATTGAGCCGACATATGGAGCGTTTACCATGAATAGCTTTTACATTTCGATCATTCTTTAAAGCTGAACTTCAGTGGTGAGGATTGAATAGAGCCCTTAGTTTAGAAAACAATATCTCCACAGAAGCGACAGTTACAGGGATGGTTAAAAACAGGACAAACAAAAAAAGCGGTTTGCGATTTTGTTCATATTGGTGAACTGGCTTTGAGTTATGTGGTTGCAATATCAACAGTCCCTTATCTCTGGTATATCTTGGCATTCATCATTCAAGACTAAGTTTAAAATATGGGCAGCGCAATGGACATATAGCCTAATGCACAATGTCTCAGGAAAGTCCGGGTTGTCAATACTCAGTGGCATGTATTCATGGTTGCCAAGGGAAGCCAGGCTTCCCGGAAAAAATTAACAACAATTTTTTTTTTTTTTTTTTATATATATATATTATTTTTTTTTTTTTTTTTAATACTTTGTTTATTGAATTTTCAGTACCAGCATTTAGTAAATAATTGCACTTGAAAGTTATTTGGTATGAATATGGAACAACAATTTGAAGACAACGATACAGCAAAACATAGAGAGACAGACATGAAATAAAAATAGGCATTGAATACATAAATAAGATAAAACACAAAAAAAAAAAAAAAAAAGGAAAAATATCTGTTTTGATCCAGTTGTTATAGGTCAGCTAGCACAGTTATTACCGTCCTTAACATCCGAGATGTCGTATATGCACATACCAGGCTTCTTACATCACCAATATATAAATATACATCACTCTGGAACTGCAGGGAAATGTATTCTTTTAACATAAGAAAAGAAGGGAGCCCACTTTGCATAGAATTTGTCTACAGACCCATTGAGTGTCTGTTTTATTTTCTCCAACTTTATGCAATTCAAAATAGATTTAATCCAAAGAGCATGAGAAGGGGCTGCAGAGGATTTCCATCTAAGTAAAATTAATCGTCTCGCTAACAACGTGACAAAGGCAATTACATCCTTATTCATTTTGGTCAATTGTATTGTGGGTAAGGAAACTCCAAATAATGCAATGAGAGGATCTGGCTCGATCTGTGTGCCGCTTAATTCTGAGAGTGTGTTGAAGATGTCTTTCCAGAAACCAACAAGAGATGGGCAGCACCAAAACATGTGCACATGATTAGCAGGGGACTGGTTACATCGAACACAATTAGGGTTCACATCCTTGTAAATTTTTGATAGTCTTGCTTTGGTCCAGTGGGCCCTATGAATGAGTTTGCATTGGATGAGGCCGTGTCGAGCGCAAATAGAAGAGCTATGTACCCTTTTGAGTGCCCCTTCCCATAGTTCATCAGATATTTCCTCACCCAGTTCCTCCTCCCAAGAGGATTTGATATTGTTTAATGAGATGGCTTGTAGTGAGCAAATTTGTCTATAGATTATTGACAATGTGCCTTTCTGATTAGGAAGTGGGGTGAGAAATGTGTCGAACTGTGTTCCACCAGAAAGGTTGGGGAATCCTGGATCTATGCTGCGGACATAACTCCGGACTTGTAAGAACCTAAAAAAATGATGTCTGGGGAGACCAAATTTAGCTGATAATTGTTGAAACGTACTAAATGTATTGTTAGTATACAGGTCTCTGAATCTTTTAATACCGAGATTAGACCATGTTGAGAAAGCACCATCAATCATAGATGGGGGAAAAGCTGGGTTTGAGGCTACCGGAGCCAAGGAAGAGGTTGTTTGAAACCCAAAGTGGCGTCTAAATTGATTCCAGATCTTCAATGTTGTTTTGACACATATATTATTGGTGAAGGAGGAGTAAGGGCCTGTAATAGAGGAGTGAGCGAGGGAAGACAATGATGCCGGTGTAGACGAGGCAGCCTCCATCTCCAGCCAAGTTGGGGGTGGGAATATCACTCTGCTCTGCAACCAGTACTGAATGATCCTAAGGTTAGCGGCCCAATAATAGAATCTGAAATCTGGTAGAGCTAGACCGCCGTCTGGTTTGGGCCTCTGCAAGAGCTGTTTTCGCATCCTAGGAGGCTTTTTGTCCCATATAAAGGGTAGAATTAGGCCGTCGATCTTTTTGAAAAATGTATTGGGTAGAAATATTGGAAGGCACTGATAGAGGTATAAGAATTTAGGGAGAGTATTCATTTTAATAGAGTTAATTCTAGCAACTAAGGAGAGGTGTAGCAAAGACCACCGTTCCAAATCGTCCTTAGTACGGGTTAAGAGAGGAGCAAAGTTGGCTTGAAAAAGGTTTTCAAACCTACTTGTGACATGTACCCCGAGATAAATAAAACTACTGTGAGCTATTTTAAATGGCAAGTTATGTAAAGGGGATTTTTTTGCAGCCATGTTAAGTGGCATCAATTCACTTTTACTGAGATTTAGTTTATACCCTGATAAGTGACCGAAGGATGCGAAAGTGGCAAGGGCAGCAGGGACAGAGACAGAAAGATTGGATGTGTATATTAATAAATCATCTGCATATAAAGACAGTTTGTGTTCGTGCCCGTATCTGACTATGCCTTTGATGAGGGGGTTGGAGCGAAGTGCTATTGCAAGTGGCTCTATGGCGAGGGCAAACAGTAAGGGACTTAAAGGGCAACCCTGACGTGTCGATCTTTGCAAAGGGAAGCGATCTGATTGAGTGTTATTAGTCCTGACAGAGGCTTGGGGGATGAGTACAGAAGTTTTATCCAGGTCATGAATTTGGAGCCAAAGCCAAATTTATTTAGAGTGTAAAAAGGTATTTCCATTCCACCCGATCAAACGCTTTCTCCGCGTCCAGGGATATAATGGCTTCAGAGGTATTGTCGATAGAAGGATTGTATATAATATTAAATAATCTTCGGAGATTGAAGAATGAGTGTCTATTTTTTATAAATCCTGTTTGATCCGGAGAGATAATTGATGGGAGGACTGTTTCTAGCCGCGTTGCCAGAATTTTGGCTAGAATTTTATAGTCCACATTTAGCAAGCTAATTGGACGGTATGATGCACAGTCAAGAGGGTCTTTGTTTTTTTTAAGAATAACACAAATGGTTGCTTGAGTGAGAGTATGTGGGAGAGCACCATTTACAAATGCATCATTGTACATTTCAATTAGAATAGGGGCTATTTTGGTGATAAACTTTTTATAAAACTCTGTCGGGTAGCCATCAGGCCCTGGGCTTCTCCCAGATTGAAGGGATTTGACAGCGTTAGACAGTTCTTCAACAGTGATCGGCTGCTCTAATTCTTTAACCAAATCCCGGCCGACCGAAGGCACAGAAAGTGAGTGGAAGAAATCATCCAATTCCAGTGTATCCGCTTTACTTTCAGAGGTATATAGAGACTGGTAAAATCTCTTGAACTCCTCATTGATCCCCCAGGATCTAATGATATCCCAGATGATGTACGAATTTTTGTAATCTGAGATGATGATGATAGTTGACGTAACTTGTGAGCTAATAATTTACTGGCTTTATCTCCTTGTTCATAGTAAGTGCTCCTAGACTTGACAAGCATTTCAGTAACCTGGTCTGTTAATAGTGTGTCAAATTCTGCTTGCAGAGTTAAACGTTCCTTATAAATATCCGGGGGATGGTGAAACGGCATAAATGTCATCTAATTGGGCAATACAGCGTGTTAACATAGATAACCTATTCCTTTTCAATTTGTTCTCATGTGCGGTGTAGGAGATAATTTCACCTCTGATATAAGCTTTCAAAGTTTCCCAGAGGGTAGACGCAGAGATGTTTGGGGTTCTATTTGTAATCATGAAAAAGTCGATTTGACTCAAAACAAAATTGACAAAGTGTTCATTACTGAGCAGTTGAGTTTTTAGTCGCCAAGGCGGTCGCTGATTGTCTACATTTTGAAAAGCTACTTCCATAGTAACAGGGGCGTGGTCAGATACAACAATTGGGTTATATGAACATGAAGATATGGAGTGGAGGAGCCGGTCATCAACAAGGAAGTAGTCTATGCGCGTAAAAGTGTGGTGAACCGATGAGAAAAAAGAGTATGCTTTCCCAGCTGGATTAGCCATTCTCCAAGGATCTGAGATTGCGAATTCAGACATAAAGGTTCGAACAACTCTAGCTGAGGTTGATAAGGTGGTAGGTTTAGTGGAGGATCGATCCAATTGTGGGTCTAACCAACAGTTAAAGTCACCTCCTAAAATCAACATATGGGTGGACATATCTGGGAGTGTAGAGAAAACCGATTTGAAAAAATCACCATTGTCCCAGTTAGGAGCATAGATATTAACAAGAAGAACCTTTGTATTGAGCAGCCTACCACTGACAATTATATATCTACCATGGGGATCTGCGATCACCTTAGAACATGTAAAAGGTACCGATCTGTGAAGTAAAATAGCCACCCCTCTCGCCTTACTCTGAAATGAGGAATGGAACACCTGACCCACCCATCTGCACCTAAGACTTGAGTGTTGTGATACCTTCAGATGAGTTTCTTGAAGAAAGATGATGTGAGCTTTCAAATGATGAAGATGGTGTAGCACCTTACTACGTTTAACTGGGTTATTTATGCCCCTGCAGTTCCAAGTAAGAAAATTAAAGCCATTCCCTCCAGCAGTATGGGCTACACTAGGCTGAGTCATATCTTAAGAGAGAGAGAGGATGTGTAAAGGACAAGGTACAATGTAAACTGAAGATCTTAGTTGAACCTAAAAGCGCAAATGTAAAAAAACAAAAACAAGCGAAGAGGCACAAAAAACATATACAAACTATATACAAATAGAGAGTGAACAAACCCTTCCCTCACACCCGCCCTTGCCGAAGCATCTCCCCAAATGAGATGCAAGCAAAACCCTAAATACAAAGAAAGTTTAGAGCTAAGCATGATAACTCTTACTCTGTGCTACCTAAGATTAGTGACCATTTAACTAGAGTAAGCCAAACATGGATAGAATGGTCCCCAACAGAGTTTAAGGAAAATTATCCTCGATTAAGAGAGGTTTAACCTCGACGCAGATGGTAAATGAACAAACTGAAACAGCCATGCAGACCCCCAGATATTGGCATTAGAGGCGGCAAACCTGGGCTGGAAATAAAGAGATAAAAAAGAGAATGACATTCATATGTCGATGAACCCAGCAAAGATGGCTTCGTTAGTCACCCATTCGGCCTGCTAACTAGCCTGCTAGGAAGACCAGCCAGCCAACCATTTGTTACACACCATGCGGTACAACAGCCGCTTTCACGTTCTTGTTGATGAAATCTGCCGCTATAGCCGGGTCCTCGAATCTGTGCATGGAGCCGTCCGGTAAAGTCAGTCTCAAAACCGCAGGGTAGATGAGGCCGAACTTCACGCCCGGGCAGGCGTGTAGTTGGCGTTTCACAGCTCCAAAGCTAGCCCGCCTCTTAGCCACAGCTGTTGTGTAGTCCGCAAATATCGAGACTCTTTTACCCTTATGTAGAAGAGGGGATGCTTCTCCCGATCTTCTCAGTATGTCGTTGCGGACGTGAAAGAAATGCACCCTGATGACAAATGGTCGTGGGGGTTCTCCGTCCCTGGGTCGGCTACGCAGAGTGCGGTGAGCCCGGTCTAGCAATGGCTTCTCCTCTAGCCCGAGTAGCTCCTGAAGTAGCTGGGCCATGTACTCCGTGGGCCTTGGGCCCTCCACTCCCTCCGGTATTCCCAGTAGACGAATGTTGTTCCTCCGCATTCTACTTTCCATATCTTCGCATCTATTATCGAGGAATGCTACCCTAGTTGTCAATGAGCCGACGTTAGCCTCTAGCTCGCTAATGCGAGTGCTGTGGTCTGTAGCACCTCGCTCCAAATCCGATAAAGTCACCCCCATGTGCGTCGAGCTTATTCTGTATACTCTCGATAGATTTTTTAAGCTCGTCTTTGATCGTTGATATCTCTGACCTGAGATTGGTAGAGAGACAGTCAATTTTTCCGAAAATGTCGGTTTTGAGGGTGCCTATCACGGATTGCAGCATCTCCACAGTCAGTGTTTCCGTGGGGCCGGCATTGGCAGCGTTCGGTGGCGGGGGTGAGTCGGGAGAAGTTGCAGGCTTGTTGCGGCCTGCTCTTGCAGACTCTGTTTTTGGCCGGGTTGATGTCATTACGAATTTGAATTTATTAAACTTGAACTGAGTTGTTTATGGGTCTCTTCAGACGCCTGGGCAAACAGAAATGTATGCAATTTTGCAAAGTTAAATATATAAATTTGGTCACTAACTCAGGAGCGATAGGGAGACGCGTGCTACATCCTTGGCTTCCAACAGCGCCCCCCAATTTTTTTTAAACATACAAAATAATTTAGCTTTTGTCTCTCTGTGTTTCATAAATTTCATTCAATTCGCAAGAGGCTGAATGTAACTCTCCGGAGAAAGCATCCAAGTGAACGAAACAGCACCCCTCTGTCTCTGTATGTGTAGCCAATCTATGCAGTCTGGTCAAAAAGAGTATGACATTGTTCCCTCCCATAGCAGTGAATGCAAGGAAGCCAGCAAACATTTGGCCTCCCTTCTAATTTTTAAAATAATAATAGCCAATCAGCATTGAGCTAAACTGAGTGAGCTCAGCTGTGAATGGTCCTGGCCCACCAAAAACAAAGTGTCAAGGGAAGCTAGTTTGGATTTGGCTTCATACCAATCACATCACATTAGAAGCCAAACGTCATTGACAGAAAACTTGAATTGTTGCATCTCGTTGTGTCGTTGTCCTCCAGTGGCTAGCTAGCTAATATTGTCCCTTTCCTAAATTAGCCATGGATGGAGATAGGGATTTGGACTTGTGGCTTTAGTTCATTCTCCATACTGGCCAATGATTACATCCAACCATAAATTAATACATTGTGCCCCTGGCCTGAGAGGATGGAAGTTCAACATGTAGCTAGATGTAGTAATGTTAGGCTAATGTTATCTAGCTGGCCTGGCGCATCGGTTGCCCATGAAAGGAAGTTAGGCTAGTGAGCAAGCATTTTAGCCAGGTAGCCTAGGACAACAAAAACTAAAAGCACGTAAGACAGAGGAATAGACCGTTTAGGCAATATGAAAGAAGTGGATGGCATTTGGCATTTCTCTACAAGTAGGATGAGTAAAAAAATTAATCTATTTGCACGCACGCGCACACACATTTAAATCAGTACCATGGACAGCCACATCATATTTAGCTTACGTTGATTGGACTAAATTGCTTTTGGTATCTTTTAGTTGTCACTGTATTAAACTAAGCATAGGTGATTAGATGATGTTGAAATGGTGCTGGAATAGTGGAGGCAGCACCTGTTTTCTTTGTGACTTGCAGTATCTCTCAGTGGTTCTAAATCAATAGTTGTTTAGTAGTCCAAAAATGTCAGAAACATTCACTTGCTTGACCATGCTGTAGGTCATGTAACTGTTTTTTTTTTTACATGCAATATATTTTGTGGACTTCACCGGACAGAGTTTGCTCTCTGGTTTTGTGATGAAACAAAGGTGTGGTTGAAGTTATTCTGACACTGTGTCTTCTTATTTTCCCGGCCTTACGCCTATATATCACGGTGTCAAGGCATATGAACTAATAGGTTATAGAACAAACAACGCAATTATCACAACACATACAGTAGGTTGTAATATGTACTTTTTTTCATGGCTTGGCTTCCCCGCTGATTTTACCTACGCACCGCTACTGACTCAGTATAGAAAATAGTTGGGTGCGCAACCTGGACCTACAGGCCATGTTGAAAACATTTGCGCACAAAAAATGCAAGGTGACGCAGTCGCATACTGTAGCTACTATCGGCCTCTACATATAAAAAAAGAGCGAGACAAACACAGACACAGAGAGACCTTTTTCTAAGAGAAAGAAAGAAGAAAAGCCACATCAAGAAACAGCAACGAGGACTTCAGAAGTCCAGGGGAGTCTCTCAAATTGGATTTAATTGAATTTACCTTGATTGCAGCCCATTTGTGCAGGCTATTAGCCAGACAAAACCTTATGAGTTCAACAATAAATAGTGGCTACATTTGTCCTAAGTCGACTACTTTTTTCCTAATTGTTAGGCTAATTGATGTGTAATTTTTATTAAGAGTTTATAAATATCTGCTAAATAGCAGCTAAATATGAGAAAAGTGTGTTTATTAGGCTACAGATGAAATAAGTTATGATGAACTTCACAGGGTGGTGAATATGCCAGGTGATGAGCTTGATGCTCTTATCCAATAAATATTGAGGGTCTTATTCTGGTGACATGATGATCGATGCTTGGCTGCCGTTTGACAAATCAAAATAATATTGCTTATCCATAATATTATCCATAATAATCTCATAATGTAGGTAGCCTACCCGCACTATATCTGTGAGCTGTTAGATAGAGCGCATGTGCCAAGATCCACATTTGCTATATAAGGCAACAGTTTTTGTGACAAAATCATCAGTAGAGTTGAATATGTGATGGAAACCCACTTCACTTTTATTTTTCATTCGGTACATGGGAATTTTACCGCGAAAGTAATTTTTATGTGCACTACGTCATCACGCACAGCCTTTTATCTTCAATAAGTCAGTTTGATGGAAACACATCTCTTGTGGGAAAATGAGCATATTATTTCATGCAGATTTTAGAATATTCGCATACAAATCTGTTGCAAATTTAATGCAAACCTAGCTAGAGTCATAAAGTGTATTTTCTTAGTCCAAGTAAAGTGACACAGGATGGCCATAATGTTTCATGACAGTGTCATAAAGTCTATTTTCTACAAGTTATTCAAAATACGCTGAAAGAAAATGACTGTAAAGAATTCATTACAAATGTGTTTTTTCCCTGCCAATAAGTTTCCTTTCGTTTGAAGGTTTGTTTCTGCAGCCTCCCTCAAGGTCTTCACCTCCACCCTTGGATCCAGCAGATGAATTACTTTCTCTGAAAAATATAAGTAAAGAACAGAAATCAGAATAGATTATGCTACAATGTAGTGACACCGCTAAAGAAAGATGAAAACTAAAAGTTAATATAAAATACAGTGGGGAAAAAATGTACTTAGTCAGCCACCAATTGTGCAAGTTCTCCCACTTAAAAAGATGAGAGAGGCCTGTAATTTTCATCATAGGTACACGTCAACTATGACAGACAAATTGAAAATTTTTTTCTCCAGAAAATCACATTGTAGGATTTCTAATGAATTTATTTGCAAATTATGGTGGAAAATAAGTATTTGGTCACCTACAAACAAGCAAGATTTCTGGCTCTCACAGACCTGTAACTTCTTCTTTAAGAGGCTCCTCTGTCCTCCACTCGTTACCTGTATTAATGGCACCCGTTTGAACTTGTTATCAGTATAAAAGACACCTGTCCACAACCTCAAACAGTCACACTCCAAACTCCACTATGGCCAAGACCAAAGAGCTGTCAAAGGACACCAGAAACAAAATTGTAGACCTGCACCAGGCTGGGAAGAATGAATCTGCAATAGGTAAGCAGCTTGGTTTGAAGAAATCAACTGTGGGAGCAATTATTAGGAAATGGAAGACATACAAGACCACTGATAATCTCCCTCGATCTGGGGCTCCACGCAAGATCTCACCCCGTGCGGTCAAAATGATCACAAGAACGGTGAGCAAAAATCCCAGAACCACACGGGGGGGACCTAGTGAATGACCTGCAGAGAGCTGGGACCAAAGTAACAAAGCCTACCATCAGTAACACACTACGCCACCAGGGACTCAAATCCTGCAGTGCCAGATGTGTCCCCCCTGCTTAAGCCAGTACATGTCCAGGCCCGTCTGAAGTTTGCTAGAGTGCATTTGGATGATCCAGAAGAGGATTGGGAGAATGTCATATGGTCAGATGAAACCAAAATAGAACTTTTTGGTAAAAACTCAACTCGCCGTGTTTGGAGGACAAAGAATGCTGAGTTGCATCCAAAGAACACCATACCTACTGTGAAGCATGGGGGTGGAAACATCATGCTTTGGGGCTGTTTTTCTGCAAAGGGACCAGGATGACTGATCCGTGTAAAGGAAAGAATGAATGGGGCCATGTATCGTGAGATTTTGAGTGAAAACCTCCTTCTATCAGCAAGGGCATTGAAGATGAAACGTGGCTGGGTCTTTCAGCATGACAATGATCCCAAACACACCGCCCGGGCAACAAAGGAGTGGCTTCGTAAGAAGCATTTCAAGTTCCTGGAGTGGCCTAGCCAGTCTCCAGATCTCAACCCCATAGAAAATCTTTGGATGGAGTTGAAAGTCCGTGTTGCCCAGCGACAGCCCCAAAACATCACTGCTCTAGAGGAGATCTGCATGGAGGAATGGGCCAAAATACCAGCAACAGTGTGTGAAAACCTTGTGAAGACTTACAGAAAACGTTTGACCTGTGTCATTGCCAACAAAGGGTATATAACAAAGTATTGAGAAACTTTTGTTATTGACCAAATACTTATTTTCCACCATAATTTGCAAGTAAATTCATAAAAAATCCTACAATGTGATTTTCTGGAATTTCTTTTCTCATTTTGTCTGTCATAGTTGACGTGTACCTATGATGAAAATTACAGGCCTCTCTCATCTTTTTAAGTGGGAGAACTTGCACAATTGGTGGCTGACTAAATACTTTTTTCCCCCACTGTATATTATGGCAATAGCAAACACTTTCACATATTCTCAAATACATTACAATCCCGTTTTCTCAATGTTTTCATAACATAGCTAAAGCTAGCACTCAACTATTCATGTAAGTTAGCTACCATCTAGTTTGTGTTTGTTTAGCTAATGTTAGCTAACCTATCACTAAAGATGGTGGCCTGCAAAACAACTAAATACACCCATGCATTGTTGAGGCAACAACAGTACAACTGATTTGTTATTTTCGTATTTTGTTAGGATCCCCATTAGCTTCTGCGAAAGCAGCAGCTTCTCTTCCTGGGGTCCACACAAAACATGAAACATGACATAATATAGAACATTAATAGACAAGAACAGCTCAAGGACAGAACTACATACAAAACGGCACACATAGCCTACATATCAATACACACAAAATATCTAGGTCAAATAGGGGATAGGTGTTGTGTCGTGAGGTGTTGCTTTATCAGTTTATTTAAGCCAGGTTTGCTGTTGATTTGAACAATATGAGATGGAAGGGAGTTCCATGCAATAATGGCTCTATATGGCTCTAATACTGTACGCCAGGGATCATCAACTAGATTTTTTCTTGAGCAGATGGTCAGGGGGCTGGAATATAATTGCAAATAATTTGTAGACTGCAAATTGACTGCAAGAATCCCAAACAGATATAATATTTGACTAAAATATCATAATTTAAAACCTTGCTTACATTTGTATACGATCACATACCTGTATATCTCTCTGTCATGCATGGGAATACCTTGGAACATATTTGCAAAAGTAAAATAACTTGGAGCTGATTTTCTGGTGTTTTTCCAGTCATTTATGTCCCCCCCCCCCAAAAAAAAAAACTTGGGGGGCCAAATAAAATCATCCGTGGGCCAAATTTGGACCGTGAGCCGCCAGTTGGGGAACCCTGCTGTATGCTTTCTTGAATTTGTTCTGGATTTGGGGACTGTGAAAAGACCCCTGGTGGCATGTCTGGTGTAGTAAGTGTGTATGTCAGAGTGGTGTGTAAGTTGACTATGCAAACAATGTGGAATTTTCAACATATTAATGTTTCTTATAAAAAAGAAGTGATGCAGTCAGTCTCTCTTCAACTTTTAGCCAAGAGAGACTAGCATGCATAGTATTTATATTAGCCAAGTGATTACAATGTAGAGCAAGACGTGTTGCTCTGTTTTGGGCCAGCTGCAGCTTAACTAGGTCTTTCTTCGCAGCACTTGACCACATGACTGGACAATAATCAAGATAAGATAGGGGCCCGTGTAGCTCAGTTGGTAGAGCATGGCGCTTGCAACGCCAGGGTTGTGGGTTCATTTCCCACGGGGGGCCAGTATGAAAAATGTATGCACTCACTAACTGTAAGTCGCTCTGGATAAGAGCGTCTGCTAAATTACTAAAATGTAAGATAAAACTAGATCCTGCAGGACTTACTTTTTGGAGCGTGGTGTCAAAAATGCAGAGCATCTCTTTATTATGGACAGACCTCTCCCCATCTTTACAGCCATTGTTATTACCATGACAGTTTACAATCTGAGGTAACACCAAGTAATTTAATCTCCTCAACTTGTTCAACAGCCACACCATTCATTTGCAGATTCAGCTGAGGTCTTGAGCTTAGGGAATGATTTGTACCAAATACAATGCTCTTAGTTTTAAAGATGTTTATTAACTGGCCACCCATTCCTAAACTGAATGCAACTCCTTGTTAAGGGTTTCAGTTACTTCATTAGCTGTGGTTGCTGCCACGTATACGGTTGAATCATCAGCATACATGGACACCCAGGCTTTGTTTAATGCCAGTGGCAGGTCATTGGTAAAAATAGAAAAGGGTAGAGGGCCTAGAGAGCTGTCCTGCGGTACACCCTCTGAGTTGTATTCAAATCAAATCAAATCAAATTTTATTGGTCACATGCGCCGAATACAACAAGTGCAGACATTACAGTGAAATGCTTACTTACAGCCCTTAACCAACAGTGCGTTTATTTTAAACAAAAAAAGTAAGAATAAAACAACAACAAAAAAAAAAAGTGTTGAGAAAAAACAAAGAGCAGAAGTAAAATAAAGTGACAGTAGGGAGGCTATATATACAGGGGGGTAACGGTGCAGAGTCAATGTGCGGGGGCACCGGCTAGTTGAGGTAGTTGAGGTAATATGTACATGTGGGTAGAGTTAAAGTGACTATGCATAAATACTTAACAGAGTAGCAGCAGCGTAAAAAGGATGGGGTGGGGGGCAGTGCAAATAGTCCGGGTAGCCATGATTAGCTGTTCAGGAGTCTTATGGCTTGTGGGTAGAAGCTGTTGAGAAGTCTTTTGGACCTAGACTTGGCACTCCGGTACCGCTTGCCGTGCGGTAGCAGAGAGAACAGTCTATGACTAGGGTGGCTGGAGTCTTTGACAATTTTGAGGGCCTTCCTCTGACACCGCCTGGTATAGAGGTCTTGGATGGCAGGGAGCTTTGCCCCAGTGATGTACTGGGCCGTACGCACTACCCTCTGTAGTGCCTTGCGGTCAGAGGCCAAGCAGTTGCCATACCAGGCGGTGATGCAACCAGTCAGGATGCTCTCGATGGTGCAGCTGTAGAATTTTTTGAGGATCTGAGGACCCATGCCAAATCTTTTTAGTCTCCTGAGGGGGAATAGGCTTTGTCGTGCCCTCTTCACGACTGTCTTGGTGTGCTTGGACCATGATAGTTCGTTGGTGATGTGGACACCAAGGAACTTGAAGCTCTCAACCTGTTCCACTACTAGATAGATAGCTCTGAATCCACAATATGTCAGAGGTTGAAAAGCCATAAAACATATGTTTTCTCAACAACAGGTTATGGTCAATAATATCAAAGGCTGTACTGAAGTCTAACAGCACAGCTCCCACAATCTTCTTATTATCAATTTCTTTCAACCAACCATCAGTCATTTGTGTCAGTGCAGTACATGTTGAGTGCCCTTTTCTATAATCATTCTGAAAGTCTGTTGTCAGTTTCTTTACAGAGAAATAGCATTGTATTTGGTCAAACAGTTTGCTAAGAGATGGCAACAAGCTGATAGGTCTGCTGTTAGAACCAGTAAAGGCAGCTTTACCACTCTTGGGTAGTGGAATGACTTGGCTTCCCTCCAGGCCTGAGGACAAAGACATTCCTCTAGGCTCAGATTAAATATATGACCGATAGGAGTGGCTATAGAGTCAGCTACCATCCTCAGTAGCTTTCCATCTGTGGTCAATGCCAGGAGCATTGATCGATAACAATACTTTTTCCACCTCTCCCACACTAACTTTCTTTCATTATTTGTTTTTTAACGCATTAATACGATGGCTCACTGTTCGTTGTTGGCATTTCCTGCCTAGGTTTGCCCACTTTGCAAATGAAGTAATCATTAAAATAATTACCAACGTCAAATGGTTTTGTGATGAATAAGCCATCTGATTCGATGAAAGTTGAATTTGTCTTTCTGCCCATCATTTCATTTAATGTACTCCAAAGTTTTCTTCCATTATTTTTATATCACTGATCTTGGTTTCTTCTTCTTTTTGTTGAGTTTAGCCACAAAATGTCTTAATTTGCAGCAAGTCAGATGTGCAGCCAGACTTATTAGCCACTCCTTTTGCCCCATCTCTTTCAACCATACAGTTTTTCAATTCCTCATCAATCCATGGACCCTTAACAGTTCAAACAGTCAGTTTCTTTTTTTTTTTTTTTTTTTTTTTTTTCGGGGGGATGGATCAGCTTAATATTGCAGATAGATTGTATCTTCTATCAATGTAATTGTCTGCATCACTTCCAATCCCCCATGTTTTTTAAATTTTTTATATATATATTCCCCTTTATTACTTTTCAACCCCACCATCCTTTCCCTACTTGGAGTAAATTAGTGAACAACAACGCCCAGGCCTCTACTTCCGGTCTATACTTACTATCTACACCTTATGGACAGAGTTAATTTTACAATAATTCTATATCTATATCTATATATATATATATATATATTTATTTATTTTTTTTGCTCCTGAACTTCTTCTACTCTCAACCTCTCCGATCATTTTCATGATGTCCATCCGGTTTGCTTCTAAATGCCATATCTTTCTAACTGTGCTCTTTCCCAAAAGCTCCCAACATACAACCTATATACTTATTATGGACACAGTATGCTTACATTATTAGCTATCTTTGTTATTATTTGTTGTTATTTGTTATTAGTCCCATCCTTCAACTCTATTCAATACCTCCCATCTATCTCTTAACACCATCCATATAGGATTTCTATTTGCCATATATATTTCAACCATACTGTGATGTTTTACAAAAGTTCTGAACCTTTCTATTCTCATTGCTTCTACAGATTGTGAATTAAAAATAAACATTTTTGCTAAAAGTATTATTATATTATTGATTGATTGACTATGACTTTTCAGATCACCCAGTAATGCTATCTGCAAGGTTAGTTCCAGGTAAATATTGCAATCCTTTAGCCATTCCTGGACCTGTGTCCAAAAACAAGCTACAAATGGACAGAACCAAAACAAATGATCTAATGATTCTATCTCTTCACAGCAAAATCTGCAGAGCTGGGAAGATTGTATCCCCATATAAATAACATTCTATTGGTAGCAAGAATTTTATATAATAATTTAAATTGAAAGATTCAAATTTTTGAATCCGGTGTCGCTTTTGCGTGTCAGTTCATAAACACTATGCCATGGGATCGGTACGTCAAAGATCTCTTCCCAACTATTTTGCAATCTATATGGGACTGCTGTCAATCCTTTGGTCCTTAAGTGAAACTGATATACTTTTTTATTTATCACAGTTTTCCTTAACCAATTATGTTCTTTAATGCAAGGCCGACAGACAAGTTCCTTACTTTCTCCCCCTTCAACTTTCCTCTTCCACTTTTGCGGTAAGGCTGCAATTATTTGGTTGTAATTTTGGGTAGAGCAGACATTTCCATATGTTTTTGTTAGCTGCATGTGCGACATAACTCCACCAGTCCTACCGATGATATCATTTACGAAGATTATACCTTTTTTAAACATTCTGTCAAAAAATAAAGGTTTTTTGTCAATTAGTATATTTGAATTTAACCACAATATTTGTTGCATTATTTGTTCTGTCGTTTCTGGAGGATTAAATTGAAATTGCAACCAACTTTCTATGGCTTGTTTTAGAAATAGTGACATTTGGGAGATTATTTCCTTTTCAAATAACTGAAAGTGAGAGGTTGTAATCTGAATAAAGGGAAAAAGGCCTTTCTTGAACAGTGGGTGAGACAATCTTACTAATTTGCTTGAGAACCAGTTCGGATTTAAGTATAACTTTTGGATGACTGAAGATTTTAGTGATAGGTCTAATGCTTTAATATTTAATAATTTCTGTCCTCCGAATTCATATTCATTATATAAATATGCTCTTTTAATTTTGTCTGGCTTGCCGTTCCAAATAAAATTGAATATTTTTTCTCATATAATTTAAAAAACTGTTTGCTAGGCGTAGGCAAGACCATAAGCAAATAGGTAAACTGGGATAATACTAAAGAGTTAATCAGGGTGATTTTTCAACAAATTGACAGGTATTTTCCTTTCCATGGTAGTAAGATCTTATCTATTTTTGCTAACTTTCTATTAAAATTTATTGAAGTGAGATCATTTATTTCCTTTGGGATATGTATTCCGAGTATATCCACATCACCATCAGACCATTTTATTGGTAAACTACATGGTAATGTAAAAATTGTATTTTTTAGTGATCCAATACGTAATATAGTACATTTGTCATAATTTGGTTGTAATCCAGAGAGGTTAGAAAATGTATCTAGATCCTCTATGAGGCTGTGGAGGGATTCTAGTTGTGGATCTAAAAGAAAACATGAATCATCTGCGTACAATGACACCTTTGTTTTTAAGCCCTGTATTTCTAATCCTCTGATATTATTATTGGATCTGATTTTAATAGCTAACATCTCGATGGCCACAATAAATAGATATGCCGATAGTGGACAACCTTGTTTCACTCCTCTTGACAGTTTGAAACTTTCTGAGAAATAGCCATTATTTACTATTTTACACGTAGGGTTACTATACATGATTTTGACCCATTTTATAAGAGATTCTCCAAAATTGAAATGCTCCAGGCATTTATATATAAATTCCAGTCGAACTTTATCAAATGCCTTTTCGAAGTCTGCTATGAATAGTAGGCCTGGTTTCCCAGATGTTTCATAGTGTTCTATTGTTTCCAGTACTTGCCTTATATTATCTCCAATGTATCTTCCATGTAGTCAGTTTCTTAACAGATTATTGTTTATCAATAATTGGAAGAAGCAATTTCATATATTCATCAAGTGCATGCTCCTTATTAATCACATCAGACCAACACATATTTCTTTTTACATCATCCACACAAGAGTCACAGGAACATCTTTTGTATGATCTTATACACTATTTTGATGAATAAGCAGACATAGACAATTACATTTTTTCCTCTGGGCTTCTCTTCTTGCTTCTCTTCTTCCAACGTATGAGGCGCACGCCTGCAGCTAAGAGTTAGAATGTCTCCTCCTAGTGGTAGCGCTGCTAAGTATACCTGTATATTAAAGAAAAACCTTGGAGGACTACAATAATAATGTTGTAAACAAACAAACTTAGATTCCAAAATATGGAAATTTATTGAATCTATCAACAAACCAGAAATATAGTACCCCTTTTTATTATGACTACCTCATCAAAGTACCCCACACATACAATTACCTGTAAGGTCCCTCAGTCAAGCAGTGAATTCCAAACACAGATTCAACCACAAAGACCAGGAAGGTTTGCTCTTATTTGCCTCGCCACGAAAGGGCACCTATTGGTAGATGGGTAAAAATAACAAAAGCAGACATTGAATAGCCCATTGAGCATGGTGAAGTTATTAATTACTCTTTGGATGGTTTATCAATACACCCAGTCATTACAAAGATACAGGCGTCCTTCCTAACTCAGTTGCCGGAGAGGAAGGAAACCGCTCAGATAATTTGTTATCATGTTATGGGTATGCTTGTCATCGGCAAGGACTAGGGAGTTTTTTTTGGGATAAAATTAAATGGAATAGAGCTAAGCACAGGCAAAATCCTAGAAGAAGGCCTGGTTCAGTCTGCTTTCCAACAGACACAGGGAGACAAATTTACCTTTCAGCAGGACAATAGCCTAAAACACAAGGCCAAATATACACTGGAGTTGTTTACCAAGATGACATTGAATGTTCTTGAATGGCCAAGTTACAGTTTTTACTTAAATCGTCTCGAACATCTATGGCAAGATTTGAAAATGTATGTCTAGCAATGATCAACAAACAACTTGACAGAGCTTGAAGAATTGTTTTAATAATAATGTGCAAATATTGTACAATCCAGGTGTGCAAGGCTCTTAGAAACTTACCCAGAAAGACTCACAGCTGTAATCACTGCCAAAGGTGATTCTAACATGTATTGACTCAGGGGTGTGAATACTTACAGTACCAGTCCAAAGTTTGGACACACCTACTCATTCAAGGGTTTTTCTTTATTTTTACTATTTTCTACATTGTAGAATAATAGCGAAGATATCAAACTATGAAATAACAAATATGGAATCATGTAGTAACCAAAAAGGTGTTAAATAAATCAAAATATATTTTATATTTGAGAGTCTTCAAAGTAGCCACCCTTTGCCTTTATGACAGCTTTGCACACTCTTGGCATTCTCTCAACCAGCTTCATGAGGAATGCTTTTCCAACAGTCTTGAAGGAGTTCCCACATATGCTGAGCACTTGTTGGCTGCTTTTCCTTCACTCTGTGGTCCAACTCATCCCAAACCATCTCAATTGGGTTGAGGTCGGGTGATTGTGGAAGCCAGGTCATCTGATGCAGCACTCCATCACTCTCCTTGGTCAAATAGGCCTTACACAGCCTGGAGGTGTGTTTTGGGTCATTATCCTGTTGAAAAAAAAATTATAGTCCCACTAAGTGCAAACCAGATGGGATGGCGTATCGCTGCAGAATGCTGTGGTAGCCATGCTGGGTAAGTGTGCCTTGAATTCTAAATAAATCACAGACAGTGTCACCAGCAAAGGAACTCCATACCATCACACCTCCTCATCCATGCTTCACGGTGGGAACCACACATGCGGCGATCATCCGTTCACCTACTCTGCGTCTCACAAAGACATGGCGGTTGGAACCAAAAATCTCAAATTTGGACTCATCAGACCAAAGGACAGATTTCCACCGGTCTAATGTCCATTGCTCGTGTTTCTTGGCCGAAGCAAGTCTCTTCTTCTTATTGGTGTCCTTTAGTAGTGGTTTCTTTGCAGCAACTCGACCATGAAGGCCTGATTCACGCAGGCTCCTCTGAACAGTTGATGTTGAGATGTGTCTGTTACTTGAACTCTGTGAAGCATTTATTTGGGCTGCAATCTGAGGTGCAGTTAACTCTAATGAACTTATCCTCTGCAGCAGAGGTAACTCTGGGTCTTCCTTTCCTGTGGCGGTCCTCATGAGAGCCAGTTTCATCATAGCGCTTGATGGTTTTTGCGACTGCACTTGAAGAAACGTTCAAAGTTCTTGAAATTTTCCGGATTGACTGACCTTCATGTCTTAAAGTAATTATGGACTGTCGTTTCTCTTTGCTTATTTGAGCTGTTCTTGCCATAATATGGACTTGGTCTTTTACCAAATAGGGCTATCTTCTGTATACCACCCCTACCTTGTCACAACACAGCTGATTGTCTCAAACGCATTAAGAAGGAAATAAATTCCACAAATTAACTTTTAAGAAGGCACACGTGTTAATTGAAATGCATTCCAGGTGACTACCTCATGAAGCTGGTTGAGAGAATGCCAAGAGTGTGCAAAGCTGTCATCAAGGCAAAGGGTGGCTACTTTGAAGAATCTCAAATATAAAATATATTTTGATTTGTCTAATACTTTTTTGGTTACTACATGATTCCATATTTGTTATTTCATAGTTTTGATGTCTTCACTGTTATTCTACAATGTAGAAAATAGTAAAAATAAAGAAAAACCCTCAATAAATGTGCAGACATTTTTTCAGTTAGTCATTATGGGATATTGTGTGTAGATGGGTAAGAAAAACATATATTTATTGCATGTTGAATTTAGGCTGTAACACAACAAAATGTGGATTAAGTCAAGGGGTATGAATACTTTTTCTAAACAAATTAGTTTGTATTGCATATATCTGCCGTTTTTGAGCCAGACAGGATGACTGACAGGTTAACTCTTGTTGGCTT
Organism: Coregonus clupeaformis; assembly: GCF_020615455.1. Lineage (NCBI taxonomy): Eukaryota > Metazoa > Chordata > Actinopteri > Salmoniformes > Salmonidae > Coregonus > Coregonus clupeaformis. Next base: position 26,754,518 of record NC_059205.1, read on the forward strand.
GGTTAGCTAGCTGGCTTTTTTATGCATCTGGACACAGTACCAGCTTTTTAGTTTCACCTGGCTGCCAGTTCCTGATCTTTTGAGAACATAATTTGAGAAGTCGCCTGAAGTTGGGAGAGTAATGGAAGACAGAGGAATACAGCAGTGCTGAGGCAGAGTGCTCATAGTGAGGACGACTGGCTACTATTCTGAACTTTGTGGGGTGAGCCTTTTTGGTGCCCAGAGCTGCTGAGGCATCACCCCAGTGGGTGCCACACAAGAGAATTAGAGGATTCCATAACCATCATCTACCATCCTCTGACCAGCTCTCTCTGCTCAAGCCATGAACTGACCCTCTCCATCTTCAGAGGATGCAGCTTTCAAAGACTTGGCCTCTATTGGTTCACCTGTCATGATATATTGGTTATTTGGTTTTTGCTCTTGAAGCGCTTTGAGATTCTATGAAAAGCACTATAGAAGTTTAATATTGAATTATTATTATTATTATTATTATTATTATTTGATGTATTATTATTATTATTATTATTATTATCACGTACATGACCTGTCAGTCATAAGTCCCAAATAGTTTTTTTTGTCTCACTCCTGCAATCATCCCAGTCATCAGCGACAGAGCATTGGGCTAGATACATGTTTGACAATGTGTACAATTACAATGGTAATAAAATGGCAAATGTTATATACAGTTGAAGTCGGAAGTTTACATACACTTAGGTTGGAGTCATTAAAAACTATAGTTTTGGCAAGTCGGTTAGGACATCTACTTTGTGCATGACACAAGTAATTTTTCCAACAATTGTTTACAGACAGATTATTTCACTTTTAATTCACTGTATCACAATTCCAGTGGGTCAGAAGTTTACATACACTAAGTTGACAGTGCCTTTAAACAGCTTGGAAAATTCCAGAAAATGATGTAATGGCTTTAGAAGCTTCTGATAGGCTAATTGACATCATTTGAGTCAATTGGAGGTGTACCTATTGATGTATTTCAAGGCCTACCATCAAACTCAGTGCCACTTTGCTTGACATCATGCGAAAAATCTAAAGAAATCAGCAAAGACCTCAGAATTTCTTTTTTTAGACCTCCACAAGTCTGGTTCATCCTTGGGAGCAATTTCCAAACGCCTGAAGGTACCACGTTCATCTGTACAAACAATAGTATGGGACCACGCAGCCGTCATACCGCTCAGGAAGGAGACGCGTTCTGTCTCCTAGAGATGAACGTACTTTGGTGCGAAAAGTGCAAATAAATCCCAGAACAACAGCAAAGGACCTTGTGAAGATGCTGGAGGAAACAGGTACAAAAGTATCTATATCCACAGTAAAACGAGTCCTATATCGACATAAACTGAAAGGCCGCTCAGCAAGGAAGAAGCCACTGCTCCAAAACCGCCATTAAAAAGGCCAGACTACGGTTTGCAACTGCACATGGGGACAAAGATCGTACTTTTTGGAGAAATGTCCTCTGGTCTGATGAAACAAAAATATAACTGTTTGGCCATAATGACCATCGTTATGTTTGGAGGAAAAACGGGGATGCTTGCAAGCCAAAGAACACCATCCAAACCGTGAAGCACAGGGGTGGCAGCATCATGCTGTGGGGGTGCTTTGCTGCAGGAGGGACTGGTGCACTTCACAAAATAGATGGCATCATGAGGAAGGAACATTATGTGGATATATTGAAGCAACATCTCAAGACATCAGTTAGGAAGTTAAAGCTTGGTCGCAAATGGGTCTTCCAAATGGACAATGACCCCAAGCATTCTTCCAAAGTTCTGGCAAAATGGCTTAAGGACAACAATGTCAAGGTATTGGAGTGGCCATGACCTCAGTCCTATAGAACATTTGTGGGCAGAACTGGAAAAGGATGTGCGATCAAGGAGGCCTACAAAACCTGACTCCGTTACACCAGCTCTGTCAGGAGGAATGGGCCAAAATTCACCCAACTTATTGTGGGAAGCTTGTGGAAGGTTACCCGAAACGTTTGACCCAAGTTAAACAATTTAAAGGCAATGCTACCAAATACTAATTGAGTGTATGTAAACTTCTGACCCACTGGGAATGTGATGAAAGAAATAAAAGCTGAAATAAATCACTCTCTACTATTATTCTGACATTTCACATTCTTAAAATAAAGTGGTGATCCTAACTGATCTAAGACAGGGACTTTTTACTTGGATTAAATGTCAGGAATTGTGAAAAACAGAGTTTAAATGTATTTGGCTAAGGTGTATGTAAACTTCCGACTTTAGCTGTAACATACCATTTACAAGTAGAAGGGAATGGTTTTCCTTGTGTGGTAGGATTTGTGGGCTTTGACACTCTTATATAGGTGTCAGAACCAGCCAAAATATTGCAATATATGTCACAACACATCTAAATATATGTGTCATGACAGTGTTATGACAATGTTATGACAGGTTATATCATTTATGACATATTATGACATGCCATATGACTGTGCCATAACGTGTTATGACACTAGGTGACAAATAAAGTGTTAACAAAAGCTTTTAACATGTGAAAACGCAAATGTCACGTGTAATTGCAATTCACATGTGAGGTGAAAACATGTTTTTCTTCTCACGTAAAAAGGTGGTGTTAACATAACTCTAAATTGAATACATGTGGAAAATATTGTTTCATGTGAAATTTAAGCTCAAATTGTCAAAATGTGATTTCCCGTGTGAAAATGCGATTTTCACATGTGAAACTGCAAATTGTATGTGTTTTTTTTGTAAGGGCAACTCCTAACTCTAAACCTAACCCCTAACCCTAAACCTAATTCTAATTCTAAGCCTAAACCTAACCCCTAAACCTAAAATAGACTTATAGAAAAAGGTTATTTGAATAATCCCTTATAATGGTTCCTCGAATAACCTTTTGGGGTTCATTTTTTAAACTCCCTGTCCACCCTCCCCCCATTATAAAAATATATTTTAAACTTCTCTTATCCCCAGAACACAGTAACTTAAGAACATAAGTGTTTTTCTGACATTTTGGGGAAATGTAACTGAAAAAAATATATACAGCCCTAGCAGAGCCCCAAGTCCCATGGAGACGTCCTCTAGGGCGTGGATGTTCTCCCTATCAAAGGCCAGCGTGATTTCACTCTCATGGTAAAATGGATTTCCGCCTATGTGCAGTAAAGGAGTGGGGAGCGGTGAAATCTGTGTCAACAAAAGTAAGAAAAGGTTAATACACATACAATTAACAAAGAACATAACAAATATTCAGCTGTAGTTTTATATAGGCATGCACACTTATGTTTATGAAGAAACAGATGATTTGTGCATAGGCATTCCTTGTCATGGACATAAAGGCCACCAGGGTCCTCATTGAAGAGGTAGGGCAAGAGCAGGATCACTGCAGTGGTCTCGAGTCCTAGTAAAGTAAAGCAATGATCTTACTACACTTGCTAATTTTATTACAAAATACATATTTTTAATGTACTATGTATAGGCTACATTAGAGAAAAGGAAGGAATAAGAGCAAATACCCCTGTGTGCCTCTTCTGTATTGTCCTTCAGGGACTGTCGAAACAGCAGGATGATGTCCTCACCCCTCGCCTCGCCTCTCTACCTCTGCTATCATTTTGCCACTAGCCTTGCGGAGTCCTTGAATGATCTTTTTGTCTATATCCATTCCATGGACTTGATTAATTTCTGAGAAGATCTGAAAATATAATTTGCACACATTGTATTTCTGGAGGTTTAACTTAATTCACATAGACTTAAAAAATAGCAAATGTGTGACCTAACTCACAATGCTGCAGTGACGCAGTGCAGGAAACTCATTATCTCTTTGGTGTGGTGGTTGGCGAAAAAATGGGCTCTCTCCACCGAGGTCCTCTTCATTTTGTCCTGCAGGAGGCTAAGGTCAGGATGGTTTCTTTTGCATTCCTCCTTCATTCTTTCAATGTTCGTTGTCACACTGAAAGTGTCCTCTGCACTCTGTATCAATGCCTAGTAAAGATTAGTACAAAACCAGTCAATTTCGTCGGAATAAGAAAAGTGAGAGTTTGTTTCAAATTCATGATCCAATGAGCATATGTTGACAATTATATGACTGTTTACTTGGTTCAAAAGTGGTGTAGCAGACACGCCCCCATGTAGCTCCACATTAGTCAACTATGACGCAAACACACATGTAAAGCTCTTTATTTTTTAAAAGAATGTTCCCACTTCATTGGATAGTCCTATATATTGTATGGTCCATATATATACATTTACGTCATTTAGCAGATGCTCTTATCCAGAGCGACTTACAGTTTTAGTGAGTGCATACATTATTTTTTTATACTGGCCCCCCGTGGGAATCGAACCCACAACCCTGGCGTTGCAAACGCCATTCCCTCCCCTACCCTGGACCAATTATGCGCCGCCCCATGGGTCTCCCGGTCGCAGCCGGCTACGACAGAGCCTGGATTCGAACCAGGATCTCTAGTGGCACAGCTAGCACTGCGATGCAGTGCTGCGCCACTCGGGAGACATATACTCAACTTATACTCACAAACTATTAACTGCAACTTTGTTGACAAGCAAACACTTGCTGGAATGAAGGGTAGGTTTAGGGGTAGGGGTAAGGTTAGCCACAAACCTTGGCTGTCTTTGATGCTGGGCCTGCATTCCCATCAGAACTCCTTTTCTGTGTGAATTTAGCTCTGATGATTGCAACCTCTGTTTTGCAGACAATAGGTTGTCTTTCTTTTTTGAATTTATTTTCTATCATCCCATGCCATGATTCCTTAGTAAAGGAGAATGGAGATTTAGTTATTAGTAATGACCACACATTACTGTGAAATGTGTAAAAAAATTAAGTAAAAATATCACTCACATATCCTTGTCCTGTACGGTCCCTTAGAAATGGATAGTTGGCCACCAATGATGTACAGACGTCGGTATATTGTCTGCTTGTAGGGTACCTTTGAAAATAGTAAATCAGTATAGTGTTCCATTACAGCATAACACATCCCATGACTACACACACACACACACACACACAAACTCACATGATGTGCCAATTTATAAACTTACCAGGTATATGTGCACATTGTATCAAATAAAACTTGGATGATTTGGCTCCTCCACTTGGACCGATGAGTGGGAGAGTGGAAATCTTCACTCTGTTGGTTGAGTTTACACTGCAGGACTGTGGGGAACTCAGGAAGGGTGAATATTGTGGGCCACAGTTTTGTGTTGGTTGTTGGTTGGGGCTGGTAGCAAATTGTGGTGGGTTCGTCTTGTTGGAGGGAGCTGAGACATAGAAGCATATAAGTTTACATGTTTAGTTCTGTCGTCACAAATACAAAGCAGATTGTAAAATCTATACAGCAAGAAACAAGGTATGAATTATTGTTATGGTATTACCAGTTCAATAGGAACAATTATATAGAGATCATTATATTGAAAAATATTTGATAATTACCTCACAGTTACATCCTTTTTAAAATTTTCAATTAATTTAGCAAATCGAACTTGAGTTTTCATGACAGGAAACAGCTGTTCGATCATCCTGTCGTTCAAGCCCATGAGTGTCTCACCATCGATGAGGTGGTCTGTTGAGTAAAGTTGAGAAAGTTGTATTAGATATGATATATTAATAGCAGTAGTTCTTTTACAGGATTATATATTGCATTGGAGTCAAGACTGGAGCCAAGTCTACAGACCAAGACCCATCCTCTTAAAACCAAGAACCAGGATATCAAAAGCTATGACGCGATAACAACCAGTTTAAATGCTGAAACACAAGACGCAAGACTCCATCTCAATTCTAGTCATATTTTTGACAAAACCACCTGCAAATCCAATGCCGGAGAGGGATTGTGAGTCTACCCTCGGGATCAAGGTAACTGTTCAGACCATGGAATGCCAGTTCCTCCCTAGGCACCACGGCTGCCCACTGGAGACTGTCCTCAACCACATAGGCATGTGCATGGCTGTTGAAACTAGAGGCAGTCATGAGCTTTCCACACAAATACCAGCTGCCCAATATGCCGTATATGTGGTTTACTTGAAGAACACTGGAATCTCCTCAGTGTGCGCCATCCCAATCAATGCACTTCGTTTTGCTGACATGGTCTGGATTCAGATCCTCCCCAAATCTAGCCTGCAGAGCACAAGTGACAGAGACCGGGAGGGCACAAATTGGGATGTCTCTTGTGTCTGCGCAGAGTGGTACTGTGCTTTCTAAGCATGTGTTCTTTGACTGCTCCTAGCATTGTCTCATCTGGTGTCTTTTGGCCAGTGTCTTTGCAATGTTTTTGTAGTTGCAGATGACGTGCAATTCTCTTGAAGTACTGATGTTTGGCTTCAAAGCACATACATGACAGATGGATAAGTGGTCCATATGCCATCAGCAGTCGGGGGTAATGGATCAGAAAGTGCATCTTGGGTGTTTGCTTGTTTGGGAAGACTTCTTGAAAAAGAGCATGCAATTCCATGATTTTCTCTTCCAGGTATGGTACCCAAGACCTTTTGATGGTAGGTGCCATGAATATGTCCCCAATTTCTCTCAGTAACAGGTACACTTCCCATCACAGCTAACTATTTAGGACCCAATCATTTGGGAAAGCAATCTAAAGATGGTGAATTTCTCAGATGCACTCCCAGCCAGATGCCCATTCTTCCTCAGGACATGCTCAGATAGTGGTGGTGGTCTGGATGATCTGTCGTAGTTGCCATAGGGGAAGTTATCAATCTCGTAATTTAACTGGGCCACAGTGATTTGTTTTGTCTTCACAAGCTCCTGTAACACCAACCTCAGTACAGCAGGTATGATGCCCTCAAGGAAGTCATGCATCACGTCAGGGGGAAATAAATACATAATGGGTGAAGGTGCATATGTCATCTCAGAGAAGCAGCATAGACTTCTGACATTTTCTGAGTTTTCTTGGACTGCCTGCAGGTGGTAGCTGTAAATTATTGAGTCACACATGGTGAACTCCCCCTCTGTAAACATCAAACAGATCTTGTCCTTGGTTGCTGTGCAAAAGTGACAGATCCTTCCTGAACTGAAGTTTTTTGATAAACCAGCAACATCATGGGAAGAGAGGTTGTCGGCGGAGATTGTGGCAATGGTGGCACGAAAGACCTTGCTTTCTCCGTTGTACTCCAAAGAAACACATTATGTCTCCAGCAGTCTAATATCATCAAGCAGAGGCTGGAAGACTTCATCATAACTTGTTACTCCTTTCTGAATTAGCTTGTGTTGTATCAGGGAGGAGAGGTAAATGTTTTGCAGCTGAGATGTGTGTTTCTTGTCAAGATTGCCAATTTTGAAATACACAGCTGAAAGCTTGTGTTTTCCTTTTATTGATAAATAATAATAATATGCCATTTAGCAGACGCTTTTATCCAAAGCGACTTACAGTCATGTGCGCATACATTTTTACGTATGGGTGGTCCCGGGGATCGAACCCACTACCCTGGCGTTACAAGCACCATGCTCTACCAATTGAGCTACAGAGGAAGTGCATCGTTTGTTTTTGCGTGAGCAAGTCATTGCTCTTGAAAAAATCCCCATCTGTGAAATCACTCAAGATTTCCTCTTTGGCAGGTTCTTCTTCTCTGTTTAAGCTCGCCCAAACATCTTCATTTTGTGCCACCTTCTTCAAAAGGTTAGGTAGTGGGATGTACTGAAAACTGCCTCTGTCCTGTTCTTCACCACGCAGATGTATCTCTCTCGGTCTAACCATTCCCATTTCTTCACAACAGTATTGCTCCAGCATCCACTCTGTGTTGATGCTTTTCATGCACTCTTCAAAAACCTTTGTCTGGTTTAAAAGCTCACACAAGTCATTGTTCTCATCTACATTGATGTGAATGTTTCGAAGATGGAATTTCAAGGCATCACTGTAGTGGAACATAAATGCTTCTCTCTGATCTTCAACATAAAAAGGCAGAGATTTCTCTTAAGGCCTCTAACCAGGTCTTCAGTTTTGAAGTCCACAGACTCAATAACATTAGTTGCAGGTGCCCACGTGAGATCAGAGTCATTGTCGTTTAGATTTTCCTCAATGTAGTCAAGCACAGGGATTACAGAACCATTAGGCCTATCTGTCAGCAAATCTTTGTGTTTTCTGTATATATGTGTCCTATATGACGCAAAGCATTGACATGTTTTCATGCAATCCATGTCCACATGTTAACAGGAACCCTGGCCAGGACAACAACCTCTCCCTCAACGTGACCAAGACAAAGGAGATGATTGTGGACTACAGGAAAAAAAAGAGGACTGAGCACGCCCCCATTCTCATCGACGGGGCTGTAGTGGAACAGGTTGAGAGCTTCAAGTTCCTTGGTGTCCACATCACCAACAAACTATCATGGTCCAAACACACCAAGACAGTCGTGAAGAGGGCACGACAAAGCCTATTCCCCCTCAGGAGACTGAAAAGATTTGGCATGGGTCCTCAGATCCTCAAAAAATTCTACAGCTGCACCATCGAGAGCATCCTGACTGGTTGCATCACCGCCTGGTATGGCAACTGCTTGGCCTCCGACCGCAAGGCACTACACAGGGTAGTGCGTACGGCCCAGTACATCACTGGGGCAAAGCTTCCTGCCATCCAGGACCTCTATACCAGGCGGTGTCAGAGGAAGGCCCTCAAAATTGTCAAAGACTCCAGCCACCCTAGTCATAGACTGTTCTCTCTGCTACCGCACGGCAAACAGTACCGGAGTGCCAAGTCTAGGTCCAAAAGACTTCTCAACAGCTTCTACCCCCAAGCCATAAGACTCCTGAACAGCTAATCATGGCTACCCGGACTATTTGCACTGCCCCCCCACCCCATCCTTTTTACGCTGCTGCTACTCTGTTAATTATTTATGCATAGTCACTTTAACTCTACCCACATGTACATATTACCTCAACTACCTCAACTAGCCGGTGCCCCCGCACATTGACTCTGCAACGGTACCCCCCTGTATATATAGCCTCCCTACTGTTACTTTATTTTACTTCTGCTCTTTTTTTTCTCAACACTTTTTTTGTTGTTGTTTTATTTTTACTTTTTTTGTTAAAAATAAATGCACTGTTGGTTAAGGGCTGTAAGTAAGCATTTCACTGTAATGTCTGCACCTGTTGTATTCGGTGCATGTGACCAATAACATTTGATTTGATTTGATTTGATTCTGATGATACAGACCAATGTGGCGAATCTGTTTTATGAGCAAAAACAATGCTTGTTGCTGCATATTGGGCAGTTATACAAAGCAGGCATTTTGACTGGTGTTGACTGGCAGGTAGCCTTGCAGTTAAAGCATTCGAATCGTCCAGCCAACAAGGTGAAAAAATCTGTTGTTCTGTCCTTGAGCAAGGCAGTTATAACACCTCCACAACAAGAGCTACCCGGTAGTTGGGTTAAAAGCGGAAGCCAAGTTTTGGTTGGACCTTGCAGGCAATTGACGATAACAATTTAAATTAAAAACCTTGGAATGGAGAGGTGTAATCTTCCAACTGATTTTGCTGAAGCCTCTGACAGACATCCTCCACTGACCATCCAGATACTTCAGAATTTCTGAAAAGAAACAACAGAATCAGGTTTCATGCCGGAGTCCAGTTAGGCTATGCAAGGCACTACATACCCTGTCCCCACCAGGAATATCCATGAAATTACCAAAACCAACTCACCAAAGACACTTTGGTGTGCCATTTGAATGCCATTTGTATGCAAATAGATTTCAGTTTGTATTGACTGCTATGTAGGTTAAATGTACACTTCAAATGCAGCTGTCCTACAACATATCCTTTCCTTCTTCTTGATCCCAATTGCATTGTGTCCATGTTCTATAAGAATTTCAAAGGAAGAGAAAATGTGTCAAAGAATAGTCTTACCAGCATTTAAATATATATATATATATATATATATATATATATATATATATATATATATATATATATATATATATATATATATTAAATAAATATTGAAAGATAAATGGCATCGACATGCAATTGAATGCAAAATAGAAGAACATATTGGAGAAAGCACTAGCCAATACAGTACTGCCATACAGTAAAAGTACTTTATCAGGCTGACTTGAAAGATTATATGCAACATTTTGCTGTGTGGCAATACTGTGTTTGGATTCTGAAGGGCATGCATTTAAACAAAATAGATAGTCCAGTCACTGTATTAATACAATTATGCATTTGAATCCCATCTATAGCTACCATCTAAGCTATTCATTTCCCTCCACAAGGGGGCATACATGTAACGTTTCCAAAATGGGATGGAATTGTACGTGTAATGTTATGCCCCCTTGTGAGTTCATAATAGTATTGCATGCTGTAGCAGGCTATATAAAGAGGAAGCCCTCCATTGACCGGTGTTGCCAACTTAGCAACTTTGTCACTATATTTAGCGAGTATTCAGACCCCTCTAGCGACACATAAAAAAAAAATCTGGTGTTATTGGAGACTTTTGGAGACTATGACGTGAAAGCACGTATCGTTCTTACTCTTCTAAACCGTGGGCCCCACCCCCGTCCCAAAGCACTCACAGGCGGCCCAGTCCTTGCGCAGCAGTCCCTCCCAGCTGCAGTCAGAGCAGGAGATGTTCACCCCTCCGCGTCCAGACTGCAAATGAATCGCGCATGCGGGATGCTGGCTGATCCCGCCCTGGCTTACATTCAGGGCGGGATGTAAATGTAAAATGTTCTTTGTCTAAAATAAATCACTGCACAAAAATAAATCACTGCCTCAGTCACATACTTACCTCGTCCACTGTGTGTGTGCCTCTCTGTGACATAAGCTAAACATCTAGCTGGCTAGCTCATCATGTCTCAGTCTAAACTGTACACTCAAAAATACAGAAAGGAGTGGGAATCAAACACTGAATTCAAAGGCTGGTTGAAGCCGTTTATTGGAGATGATACACAGGCATACTGCCTGTATTGTAAGGCTGATTTCTACGACAAACTTAGTGATGTAAAAAAAACACATGACAACTCAAAAACATACTCAAAAGGCAAAGCCTTATAACAGTTCCACCCAAAACAAGCTGCCATTTATGGTTAAAAAAATTGACTCTGCAAAAAAGGCTGAGGCCACCATGGCATTAGCTATCGCTGAACACTGTTCCATGCTAGCATGTGATCAAATTGGAGAAGCATGTAGAGCGATAGTTACTGGAGTTGTAACTCCAGTTCTATGAGTGGAGCGGAGCCCCATAGGGGAGCTCTGCTGTGACCCAATAGGAGCAGAGCTCCCCTATGGGGTGGAGCTCCACGATATAGAACTGCTTCCTCAGACTCCACTGCTGCTACCCACTTCAAAATGCACAGGGCAAAGTGCACAGAAATGATTAATGGTGTTCTAGCACCATACTTTCTGAAAAAGGTGGTTGCAGATGTTGGTGACCAGCGTTTCAGCCTCCTCCTCGATGAGTCCACGGATGTAAGTGTTTCTAAGTACCTGGGGGTTGTGATAAGGTACTTTAGTGACACCAAGCAGACAATTGTATCAACATTTCTGGGGCTTGTTGAGTTGGAGGGAGGAGATGCCAAATCTATAGCCTGTGCTGTTGTGGCTTTCCTCGAGAAGTGTTGTCTTAAAAAAGAGAAACTCCTGGGAATATGGACTGACAATGCCTCTGTTATGACGGGGATTAACAATGGGGTCCATAAAGTGCTGGGGTCCAGCTTGCTGTAAGTCATGCTTCCAAAGACACCATCCCCCGTAGTGTGGAGTACTTGGTACGAGAGACTTATAACTGGTTTTCAGTGTCTCCAAAGCGCAGGGAGGCCTACAATGCCATATATGAGACCATCAACTGTGGGGAGAAACCTTTACAGATAACCAAGGTGTGGCTCTCCATTGAACCCACGGTTTCACGTATTTTGGACCAGTGGGAGGAGCTTAGGCTGCATTTTGCAGTCACCAAGTCCAGTGAACACTGCTACATGGCTGAGGTTTTATACTCCATGTACAGTGATCCTCAAAACATATCTTATCTGACTTTTTTGAAGTCAGTGCTGGGTGAGGTACAGTTGGCCATCAAGGCTTTTGAGGGAGAGCAAGTAGATCCTCTTAAGCTACTTGACAGCTTGGTTAGCCTGATCAAGTCTGTGAGCAGCAGGGTGCTGAATCCACTGGCAAATGTTGATGTACTCAAAGGGCCAATAGATGGATACATCAGTCCCAAACCGTACCTTGGTTACCTTTTTGAGTCAAAGGCAGCTGAGCTCCACCTTGCGCCTGAGGATGAAAACAATGTCCGAAAGCCGTGTGTAGCCTTCACCATCTCCCTCACTAATGAGTTGAGGGTGAGACTGCTGGACAACATCGAAGCATTGCAGTACATGTCAGTTTTCAATGTGGAGGAAACTCTAAAGCACAATAAGAGCCCTGGAGATATAGAAAAAATAGCCAAGCTCCTTGGCTACTCCCCTGCAGAGATAGACAAGATTGTCCAGCAATGGCGTGCCATCCATCTTAGTAAATGGAATGAGACAAAAAACACACTGGGCTTCTGGAGTGAGATTTGGAAGTTCAGGGATGCAGCTGATATCAACCCGTTTCAAGAACTTGCCATGGCTGCTGTGTCTGTGTTGTCCTTACCACACTCGAATTCTGAAGTCGAGAGAGTATTCAGCCAGATGAGTGTGGTAAAAAGCAAACTTAGAAATCGGATGTCCTTGCAGACCCTTAACTCCATCCTGTACATTCGATATGGACTGAAGCTGTCTGGTGAGGCTTGCTATGAGCACCAGCTACCTGATAATGTTTTGCAACTTTTTGGCACATCAGCTGCTTACTCATTTAAGTCAGCTCTCTCAGTTGCTGAACCTGCCATAGAGAGCCTTGACCAAAATGACGATGACCCACACTTTCTGTGAGCCAGCACAGCCTGTGTGTGTGTGGAGGGGGGTCTGAAAAACAAACAAACAATTAACCTGAATTAGGGCCAGACTAGTTACCATAATTTTCTCACATTGCCACTGACAGTTTTTTCTATTGTCTCTTTTTGGTCCATTTAGATTGTTAATGTAGATTGTACAGTTGAAGTCGGAAGTTTACGTACACTTAGGTTGGCGTCATTACAGTTTTTCTCAATTGCTAAGACACATTTCTTGAAAGCTGCTCTCCTTTTCTCTTAACTGTGAACACAAAACCCAATTTTCAAGCTACATTCACAAAACCTCAGACTCTTCTTGCAAAACCAAACTTTCACCTCAAAACAGTTCAATCTGTGCTCAAAACTGAACTATGTTGTCAAATCGTGCCCCGAGTCAATCAAAATAAAAAACACTACTGAACAGTCACTAAACACTACGTAGAAAAATAGAAAACACAATGCTCAGGACATGAAGCTGGAGAAATAAATGTTTATTGTTCACTGTAGGCTAAATGCATGTTGCAAAACAAAAAAAAACTGTGCATTTAGCACTTGTACAAAAAGACAAAACAGAAATATTGTGCATTTACATGTAGCACTTGTAAAAACAAACAGAAATCTTATGCGTTTGCCACTTGTGTACAGTAAGCCCATGTAAAAATAAAGTACAAAATATACAAATAAGTGCATTACTCAGCCACAGCATCATGTCTCCGTACTGGGTCAGGCCACAGGACTTCATCCACATCACAGGCCACATTTTGTCTGGCCAGGCAACGGGGAAAAAAAACCCTGGCATGCCGTATCCAGGCTTGGCATGCCTCCACACCTATGTCACCACAGGCAAGTCCCATGGCTTGCAGGAGATTTACCCTGGTGTAAGGTTGGCGTTCATATACCTTCCACCGCCATGAGGAGAAGAATTCCTCAATGGGGTTTAGGAAAGGGGAGTATGGTGGAAGGCAAAGATTGATAAAACCTTGGTTCATATTGTACCACTCTCTAACCTGGAGGGCTCTGTGAAAACTCACATTGTCCCAAACAACAACATAGATGGGATGCTCATCCTGCTGCCCTAACAAAGCATCTCGCATGTGATTGAGGAAAATGAGGAGCTGGTGAGTGTTGTAGGGCCCCAGGTTGGCATGATGGTGGACAACCCCATGATTGCTGATGGCAGCACATAATGTGACATTGCCACCACGCTGCCCAGGAACACCAACAATGGCCCGATGGCCAATCACATTCTGCCTCTCCTTCTCCTTTTGGTGAGATTAAACCCAGCTTCATCCATGTAGATGTATTGATGGGGTCTTTCCATTGCATCCAGTTGAAAAACCCTCTGTAGAAATAGATATAGTTTTGTAAGTGATACGGAAAAAGTGATTTAGGCCACTACAGTAAATCACTACTTAGAGTAATCAACATTGAATGTGTCTGGATATATGCCAACCTGTACATACTGGAATCTTTGCTCTTTGACTCTGTCTGAGTTGCGATCAAAGGGCACTCTGTATAGCTGTTTCATGCGCAGTCTGTTGCGCTTGAGGACACGATCAACAGTAGAGAGGCTGACACTGTTGATACCCTCAAAATGTAAATGGTCCTCAATGATCTTCTGCTGAATTTCGCTCAGTTTAATGGCATTTTTCTTACGGACCATATCAACAATTAGGGTCTCTTGGTGTGGGGGAGAACATACCTGTCCTCCCACCCCCCATGTGGCAGTCTTTCAATTCTACAAAAAGAGAACATGGAGTTACAAAAAATATACATGGAATACTAGGCCTACAAACAGTTAGACCAACCCTCCATTACAATACTACAGTACATTGGTACAGTGATGTACTGAAACATATATTCACTTACAGTATACTGTGGTACAGTATATAGTATGTCATACAGTAATTGCTGTCAACATTTACATACTGTACTATAATGTCAAAAAAGGTAATTACCTGTTCTCTTCTCTAAATCTTCGGATTATGGTGGACACAGTGAATCTACTGATGTTTGGTTGTACCCTTTGTCCAGCCTCCCTCATGCTCATACCATGGACAAGAACATGGTCAATCACAGTAGCTCTGATTTCATCAGATATTACTGTTCTTTGTCTTCGCTGACCACCTCGACCACCTCGACCTCCTCTCACACGAACTCTTCCTCTCAGATTTCTATCCATTGTAGGGCCTCACAAACCAGTGCTCTCTGAACTGGCTTACTGTATATGTTCCCTCACATCATTAGCCACAAGTGTGATCAATTTTGAGTTGTTGTGTTCAAGTGGTGATACCTGTGCTCTAATTGTGTTTGACTTTTGTCACATGTGCTCACCATTATGCAGCACTGGTGCATCACAATGAAAATGTGTTGGCAAGTTGTGTCTAAACAGGTGAAAAGTGCTTATGGTTTTGCCAAAAGAGTGATTGATTCAATCAGTGGGTTCAGGCAACTGAGCATTTGGTTCAGACAATAGGGTTTAGTGTTTTAGCAATTGAGAAAAACTGTACAGTTTTTCTCAATTGCTAAGACACATTTCTTGAAAGCTGCTCTCCTTTTCTCTTAACTGTGAACACAAAACCCAATTTTCAAGCTACATTCACAAAACCTCAGACTCTTCTTGCAAAACCAAACTTTCACCTCAAAACAGTTCAATCTGTGCTCAAAACTGAACTATGTTGTCAAATCGTGCCCCGAGTCAATCAAAATAAAAAACACTACTGAACAGTCACTAAACACTACGTAGAAAAATAGAAAACACAATGCTCAGGACATGAAGCTGGAGAAATAAATGTTTATTGTTCACTGTAGGCTAAATGCATGTTGCAAAACAAAAAAAAACTGTGCATTTAGCACTTGTACAAAAAGACAAAACAGAAATATTGTGCATTTACATGTAGCACTTGTAAAAACAAACAGAAATCTTATGCGTTTGCCACTTGTGTACAGTAAGCCCATGTAAAAATAAAGTACAAAAATATACAAATAAGTGCATTACTCAGCCACAGCATCATGTCTCCGTACTGGGTCAGGCCACAGGACTTCATCCACATCACAGGCCACATTTTGTCTGGCCAGGCAACGGGGAAAAAAACCCTGGCATGCCGTATCCAGGCTTGGCATGCCTCCACACCTATGTCACCACAGGCAAGTCCCATGGCTTGCAGGAGATTTACCCTGGTGTAAGGTTGGCGTTCATATACCTTCCACCGCCATGAGGAGAAGAATTCCTCAATGGGGTTTAGGAAAGGGGAGTATGGTGGAAGGCAAAGATTGATAAAACCTTGGTTCATATTGTACCACTCTCTAACCTGGAGGGCTCTGTGAAAACTCACATTGTCCCAAACAACAACATAGATGGGATGCTCATCCTGCTGCCCTAACAAAGCATCTCGCATGTGATTGAGGAAAATGAGGAGCTGGTGAGTGTTGTAGGGCCCCAGGTTGGCATGATGGTGGACAACCCCATGATTGCTGATGGCAGCACATAATGTGACATTGCCACCACGCTGCCCAGGAACACCAACAATGGCCCGATGGCCAATCACATTACGGCCTCTCCTTCTCCTTTTGGTGAGATTAAACCCAGCTTCATCCATGTAGATGTATTGATGGGGTCTTTCCATTGCATCCAGTTGAAAAACCCTCTGTAGAAATAGATATAGTTTTGTAAGTGATACGGAAAAAGTGATTTAGGCCACTACAGTAAATCACTACTTAGAGTAATCAACATTGAATGTGTCTGGATATATGCCAACCTGTACATACTGGAATCTTTGCTCTTTGACTCTGTCTGAGTTGCGATCAAAGGGCACTCTGTATAGCTGTTTCATGCGCAGTCTGTTGCGCTTGAGGACACGATCAACAGTAGAGAGGCTGACACTGTTGATACCCTCAAAATGTAAATGGTCCTCAATGATCTTCTGCTGAATTTCGCTCAGTTTAATGGCATTTTTCTTACGGACCATATCAACAATTAGGGTCTCTTGGTGTGGGGAGAACATACCTGTCCTCCCACCCCCATGTGGCAGTCTTTCAATTCTACAAAAAGAGAACATGGAGTTACAAAAAATATACATGGAATACTAGGCCTACAAACAGTTAGACCAACCCTCCATTACAATACTACAGTACATTGGTACAGTGATGTACTGAAACATATATTCACTTACAGTATACTGTGGTACAGTATATAGTATGTCATACAGTAATTGCTGTCAACATTTACATACTGTACTATAATGTCAAAAAAAGGTAATTACCTGTTCTCTTCTCTAAATCTTCGGATTATGGTGGACACAGTGAATCTACTGATGTTTGGTTGTACCCTTTGTCCAGCCTCCCTCATGCTCATACCATGGACAAGAACATGGTCAATCACAGTAGCTCTGATTTCATCAGATATTACTGTTCTTTGTCTTCGCTGACCACCTCGACCACCTCGACCTCCTCTCACACGAACTCTTCCTCTCAGATTTCTATCCATTGTAGGGCCTCACAAACCAGTGCTCTCTGAACTGGCTTACTGTATATGTTCCCTCACATCATTAGCCACAAGTGTGATCAATTTTGAGTTGTTGTGTTCAAGTGGTGATACCTGTGCTCTAATTGTGTTTGACTTTTGTCACATGTGCTCACCATTATGCAGCACTGGTGCATCACAATGAAAATGTGTTGGCAAGTTGTGTCTAAACAGGTGAAAAGTGCTTATGGTTTTGCCAAAAGAGTGATTGATTCAATCAGTGGGTTCAGGCAACTGAGCATTTGGTTCAGACAATAGGGTTTAGTGTTTTAGCAATTGAGAAAAACTGTAAAACTAGATTTTCAACCACTCCACAAATGTCTTGTTAACAAACTATCGTTTTGGCAAGTCGGTTAGGACATCTACTTTGTGCATGACACAAGTCATTTGTCCAACAATTGTTTACAGACAGATTCTTTCACTTATAATTCACTGTATCACAATTCCAGTGGGTCAGAAGTTTACATATACTAAGTTGACTGTGCCTTTAAACAGCTTGGAAAATTCCAGAAAATGATGTCATGGCTTTAGAAGCTTCTGATAGGCTGATTGACATCATTTGAGTCAATTGGAGGTGTTCCTGTGGATGTATTTCAAGGCCTACCTTCAAACTCAGTGCCTCTTTACTTGACATCATGGGAAAATGAAAAGAAATCAGCCAAGACCTCGTTATGTTTGGAGGAAAAAGGGGATGCTTGCAAGCCGAAGAACACCATCCCAATCGTGAAGCACGGGGGTGGCAGCATCATGCTGTGGGGGTGCTTTGCTGCAGGAGGGACTGGTGCACTTCACAAAATAGATGGCATCATGAGGAAGGAAAATTATGTGGATATTTTGAAGCAAAATCTCAAGACATCAGTCAGGAAGTTAAAGCTTGGTCGCAAATGGTTCTTCCAAATGGACAATGACACCAAGCATACTTCCAAAGTTGTGGCAAAATGGCTTAAGGACAACAAAGTCAAGGTATTGGAGTGGCCATCACAAAGCGCTGACCCCAATCCTATAGGAAATTTGTGGGCAGAACTGAAAAAGCGTGTTAGAGCAAGGAGGCCTACAATCCTGACTCCGTTACACCAGCTCTGTCCGGAGGAATGGGCCAAAATTCACCCAACTTATTGTGGGAAGCTTGTGGAAGGCTACCCGAAATGTTTGACCCAAGTTAAACAATTTAAAGTCAATGCTACCAAATACTAATTGAGTGTATGTAAACTTCTGACCCACTGGGAATGTGATGAAAGAAATAAAAGCTGAAATAAATCATTCTCTCTACTATTATTCTGACATTTCACATTCTTCAAATGAAGTGGTGATCCTAACTGACCTAAGACAGGGAATTTTTCCTAGGATTAAATGTCAGGAATTGTGGAAAAACTGAGTTTAAATGTATTTGGCTAAGGTGTATGTAAACTTCAGACTTCAACTGTATTTAAATTTTTTTTTAAATGTTATGGTTAAAAATGTTCATGTTTTACTGTGACTTGTTGTGGGCTCCTAAGTGGACCATAAGGTTAAAAACCAAACCAAACTTAAGAAAACTAAACGAAAAGATAAAAAAATGGAGAAAAAAAACGACTAAAGTCAGTAACTCCGCCAGAGTGTCTCTTTTGGGTCACTTTTGCCGTCCCAAGCCCGGATAAAGGAGGAGGGTTGGAATTCTGACATTAAAAAAAGAAGAAAGTTCATTTGTAGTTCTAAACATATTTAGGGTGTTTTTTACTCACTTTTTGTCTCTCCCACAACGTTACTCCTCTCTCCTACAGCGTCCATCACAATTACATGCACATGGGCAATTATGCAAATTAGGTGAGGAAAGCCAATAGCTACTTTCCTTACTGAGGAGTTGGCAACACTGCCATTGACAGATTCAGTTCGTTGTGACATCTCGTCTGGACAGGTCATCGTCCTTAGTTAGTTCGTTAGTTAGCTAGCTAACGTCAACGAAGCTAGCTAGTTCATTCTCACAAAAGTGAGATAACTGCTCTAGATTGGAAATGTATGTTAATGAGTGTAAAGCCATGTTGGCTTTATGGACACGATATACAATATGTGGGACAGGATATAGTTCAGTAAATAATACAAACCTAGTTCTTCCTCGTTAGGACATAACATTAGCTAGCTAGCTAGCTACTGTAGCTCTTACGATGGTCAGACTCTGCATTCTAATATTTACGTTAATTCTTCTGAACTAATGTAGCTAGCTAACGTGACAACTAATGTTATGGAAGCAATTCACAGAACACCATAATTGTCTTCGTCATTCATTAGTATTTTATATTACTATATATATTATTTCAATACATATTCAGAGCCAAACATCAACCCAACGTACCTTTTTAATGTTGTCGCATTCAAACTTGCCACAAGCGTTTTCAGTTGCAATTGCGAAGTTCCCCGAAGAACTCCAGCAACAATTGGGGTTTCCCGATGAACCCCACCTCCTAAGAAGTTATTTGAAGAACCTTTTGGGGCTGTTTTTCATTGCCAAGAACCTTAAGGTTCTTCAAGGATCTTTGAGGATCTGAGAAGAACTCCAGTTGAACCCCTAATTTTTAGAGTGTAGTATGTGTTATGTGTACAACTTGTACACTTACTAGAAGTACTATATTTGAATTATTTGCATTTTCTTTGTCTAATTTGCATGCCTTATGCAAAATATTCCTTATAACAGAAGAATTCCACCTGAAGCAGGCAAAGGGCTTGGGAAGCATTAGACCTCCAGTTGACAGGTGCGTGTGTCTAAGTTTGTGCATATGTGTGTGTTTCCATGTTTGTGCATGTGTTTGTGTGTTGGTGTGTATGTGCGTGTGTAGTCTTTGTGGGTTCTTAGTAGTAGTCTGTCAGGGCTTGTCAGTGGCTGCCCATCCCCCAGCCCTCACCCTGTACACCCCTCATGTCAATCAGTACACAGAATGTGCCCTCTTGGCCTCTGGGTCTGACCTTTGTGACATCATGTTTCACTCCCAGTGCGCTATTCTGCTAGCACTCAGAATCAATGCTAGATCTGTGTAGGGCGAGAGATGGCTAGGATGGGCATAGCCCCTGAGTGTGTCTGTGGCGTGAAAACATCAAGACAATGTAAAAGTGTGACTTTTTATATTATTTTGTCTGTGTGTATGAGTGTTAACGTGATACACATGTTTATGTTTATCAGTGTATGTGTTTGTGTGTGTGTGTGTGTGTGTGTGTGTGTGTGTGTTTGTGTGTATGTCTTTGTGTGTTTGTATGCTTACGTGCATCAGCATGTGTGAGTGAGGAGTGTGTGTGACTCTGGCAGGAATAAGCCAGTGGGCTCCTGTGGGCTCTGGTCCTCAGATTTAGGCAGCCCTGATGAGATCAGTGGAAGCTTATCGCAGGCTTAACAGGATAGGCTGATACCGCAAGCCTTAACAAGATAGGCTGATACTGCAAAATTGTTTTTTACATTTAATTCTACAGTCTACTATTTACCTCAAATGTATAGAGCTGTCAAAAGTTAACTTGTTAATCTCATGCGTTAATACTTTGAAATGACATGGTAAGAATGTATAATTACAGTTGAAGTCAGAAGTTTACATACACTTAGGTTGGAGTCATTAAAACTAGTTTTTCAATCACTCCACAAATTTCTTGTTAACAAACTATAGTTTTGGCAAGTCGGTTAGGACATCTACTTTGTGCATGACACGTCATTTGTCCAACAATTGTTTACAGACAGATTATTTAACTTATAATTCACTGTATCACAATTCCAGTTGGTCAGAAGTTTACATACACTAAGTTGACTGTGCCTTTAAACAGCTTGGAAAATTCCAGAAAATTATGTCATGGCTTTAGAAGCTTCAGATAGGCTAATTGACATCATTTGAGTCAATTGGAGGTGTACCTGTGGATGTATTTCAAGGCCTACCTTCAAACTCAGTGCCTCTTTGCTTGACATCATGGGAAAATCAAAAGAAATCAGCCAAGACCTCAGAAAAAAAATTGTAGACCTCCACAAGTCTGGTTCATCCTTGGGAGCAATTTCCAAACGCCTGAAGGTACCACGTTCATCTGAACAAACAATAGTACGCAAGTAAAAACACCATGGGACCACGCAGCCGTCATACCGCTCAGGAAGGAGACGCGTTCTGTCTCCTAGAGATGAACGTACTTTGGTGCGAAAAGTGCAAATCAATCCCAGAACAAGAGCAAAGGACCTTGTGAAGATGCTGGAGGAAACAGGTACAAAAGTATCTATACCCACAGTAAAACGAGTCCTATATCGACATAACCTGAAAGGCCGCTCAGCAAGGAAGAAGCCACTGCTTCAAAACCGCCATAAAAAAGCCATACTACGGTTTGCAACTGCACATGGGGACAAAGATCATACTTTTTGGAGAAATGTCCTCTGGTCTGATGAAACAAAAATAGAACTGTTTGGCCATAATGCCCATCGTTATGTTTGGAGGAAAAAGGGGATGCTTGCAAGCCGAAGAACACCATCCCAATCGTGAAGCACGGGGGTGGCAGCATCATGCTGTGGGGGTGCTTTGCTGCAGGAGGGACTGGTGCACTTCACAAAATAGATGGCATCATGAGGAAGGAAAATTATGTGGATATATTGAAGCAACATCTCAAGACATCAGTCAGGAAGTTAAAGCTTGGTCGCAAATGGGTCTTCCAAATGGACAATGACCCCAAGCATACTTCCAAAGTTGTGGCAAAATGGCTTAAGGACAACAAAGTCAAGGTATTGGAGTAGCCATCACAAAGCCCTGACCTCAATCCTATAGAACATTTGTGGGCAGAACTGAAAATGCGTGTGCGAGCAAGGAGGCCTAGAAACCTGACTCAGTTACACCAGCTGTGTCAGGACGAATGTGCCAAAATTCACCCAATTTATTGTGGGAAGCTTGTGGAAGGCTACCCGAAACGTTTGACCCAAGTTAAACAATTTAAAGTCAATGCTACCAATTACTAATTGAGTGTATGTAAACTTCTGACCCACTGGGAATGTGATGAAAGAAATAAAAGCTGAAATAAATAATTCTCTCTACTATTATTCTGACATTTCACATTCTTAAAATAAAGTGGTGATCCTAACTGACCTAAAACAGGGAATTTGTACTAGGATTAAATGTCAGGAATTGTGAAAAACTGAGTTTAAATGTATTTGGCTAAGGTGTATGTAAACCTCCGACTTCAACTGTAAATGATAATTAATTACCTACGACAAATTACTCTTTTTTGTTTTGGGATTAATTTCAATAAAACATCACAGCGATCACCAAGAAAGCATACGTGTGGATGTACTTCTTGCGTCAGCTGAAGAAATTCTAACTCTCACGGACAATACTGATTTGGTTCTACACAATCATCATCGAGTTCATCCTCACCTCCTCGATCACTGTCTGGTTTGGGAATGCGTCTGCCCGGTCCAAGGGCAAACTGCAACAGATTATCCGGTCTGCTGAGAGGGTCGTCGGCTGCCACCTGCCCTCCCATTGAGGTTCTGCACGATTCCAGGGCAAGGAAGCATGCAGGAAACATCATCGCCAACCCCTTCCACCCTGGACACCCCCTCGTACAAAGACTCTCCTCTGGCAAACTGTTCAGGACAATCCCGACCAAAGCATCTTCCCCCCTCCGCCGCCCTCACCAACCGGCCACCTGGTCCACGATGATCTTCTCATTCATGAACTATGCACTCTGCACTACTCATCCACAGACTACGCATCCTGCACTATCGTCATCCTAGAACTGCACATTGCTCTTTGCACTCTCTTCATATCCTCATATGCTCCTGACTTGTTCATATATATATACTTGTTCATATACATATACGTAAATGTTTATTTATTTATACATCTCTACATACATAATTTATAATGTAGCTTAGTGTTTATGGTGAAGCTTGTAGTTCTTAGCTTAAAGTTTACATAGTGTACATACCGCATGTGGATTTGTGTAAACTCCGCTTCAATATTTGTCTGTATATCCTGTCTATCGTCTGTCTTTCTGTATATCCTGTCTATCGTCTGTCTGTCTGTATATCCTGTCTATCGTCTGTCTTTCTGTATATCCTGTCTATCGTCTGTCTTTCTGTATATCCTGTCTATCGTCTGTCTTTCTGTATATCCTGTCTATCGTCTGTCTGTCTGTATATCCTGTCTATCGTCTGTCTTTCTGTATATCCTGTCTATCGTCTGTCTTTCTGTATATCCTGTCTATCGTCTGTCTTTCTGTATATTCTGTTTATTGTTACAGCACCATGTCACCAAGTCCAGGTGCAGAAGGTGAGTTTAATAATGAACCGATACAGATGAACAAACATGAGAAGCGTACTGAACGTGAGAGGAAACAATTCTACCTAATGACTGGTGTCAACTGAGGGCTAAATAAAGGGGGAGTAATCAAGGAGAAAATGATGACCAGGTGTGCGTGATATTGCCAGGGCCGGTGGTTAGTAGACCGGCGATGTCAAGCGCCGGAGGGAGGGAGCAGGGGTAGGCGTGACAAAGTCAAATTCCTATTCATGCAAATGTATTTGGCGAATAAAGGTGGTTCTGATTCTGATTCTGATTGGTTTAGACTTGGGAAGTAAGGATTTCATTCATCCTCTCACTTCAATTCTCATCATTGTTTTCTGTTCTAAAAGACACAACAACAACAACAACAACAACAACAACAAAGAGAATGTGTGTCATGTTGTTGTAACTGTAACTCTGGCTACAGTAAATGCAACATGTCTCAAGGCTGCTGTGTGTGTGCATGTGTGTAGGCCTATTCACCACCATTGAAGCGATGCAGAACAGTCTGTAACATACTTGAGAGGGTATTCTTTTTGCATTCTCCATGGAGAGACTGTGGGGTTTCCCTGATCCGCTGCCAGACCAGCACACAAAGCATGCAGTGATGGTGCCAGAGTGTAGGATGGCTATGGTCTGGCCCCAAGGACCCTGGCATTGTGGAAATGTAAGTGGAAACAGTGTCTGAGCTGCTTGAGTTGGAACAGAAAGAAATGTTGGATGACCAAAACTATGAGCTTCAAATAGCTGGGCCTGGGAACATAACTTGTTCTATAAAGAGGTCACAAAATAACCGAAACAAGCAGAAAATGAGAAAAATCCAATGTAGGGAAGAAAATTATAAATTATATTGGAGAATGACTACAGTTAGTATGTACAGGGCTCTAAATTAAAAACAATTCATTGGTAGCACTGGTGCTCCCAACTTAAAAAAGGTAACATTTAGGAGCACCAGAAAATAATATTTGTTAAAGTGATGGAGATACAGCCTATATTGGGCCTATATTAATTCCAGCTTATTTTGAAGCACATGCCTAGTTAAATAAAGGTTAAATAAATACACTGTAAAAAAAAATATTCTTAAAAAAAAAAAAATGTAGGGGGTAGATCAGCTTTAATATTGCAGATAGATTGTAACTAATCACTGTAATTGTCTGCATCACTTCCAATCCCCCATATGTTTTTTTTCTTTTTTTTTCTCGCATATACAGTGGGGAGAACAAGTATAAGATACACTGCCGATTTTGCCGGTTTTCCTACTTACAAAGCATGTAGAGGTCTGTAATTTTTATCATAGGTACACTTCAACTGAAATCCAGATAATCACATTGTATGATTTTTAAGTAATTAATGCATGACATAAGTATTTGATCACCTACCAACCAGTAAGAATTCCGGCTCTCACAGACCTGTTAGTTTTTCTTAATGAAGCCCTCCTGTTCTCCACTCATTACCTGTATTAACTGCACCTGTTTGAACTCGTTACCTGTATAAAAGACACCTGTCCACACATTCAATCAAACAGACTCCAACCTCTCCACAATGGCCAAGACCAGAGAGCTGTGTAAGGACATCAGGGATAAAATGGTAGACCTGCACAAGGCTTGGATGGGCTACAGGACAATAGGCAAGCAGCTTGGTGAGAAGGCAACAACTGTTGGCGCAATTATTAGAAAATGGAAGAAGTTCAAGATGACGGTCAATCATCCTCGGTCTGGGGCTCCATGCAAGATCTCACCTCATGGGGCATCAATGATCATGAGGAAGGTGAGGGATCAGCCCAGAACTACACGGCAGGACCTGGTCAATGATCTGAAGAGAGCTGGGACCACAGTCTCAAAGAAAACCATTAGTAACACACTACGCCGTCATGGATTAAAATCCTGCAGCGCACGCAAGGTCCCCCTGCTCAAGCCAGCGCATGTCCAGGCCCGTCTGAAGTTTGCCAATGACCATCTGGATGATCCAGAGGAGGAATGGGAGAAGGTAATGTAGTCCGATGAGACAAAAATAGAGCTTTTTGGTCTAAACTCCACTCGCCGTGTTTGAAGGAAGAAGAAGGATGAGTACAACCCCAAGAACACCATCCCAACCGTGAAGCATGGAGGTGGAAACATCATTCTTTGGGGAAGCTTTTCTGCAAAGGGGACAGGACGACTGCACCGTATTGAGGGGAGGATGGATGGGGCCATGTATCGCGAGATCTTGGCCAACAACCTCCTTCCCTCAGTAAGAGCATTGAAGATGGGTCGTGGCTGGGTCTTCCAGCATGACAACGACCCGAAACACACAGCCAGGGCAACTAAGGAGTGGCTCCGTAAGAAGCATCTCAAGGTCCTGGAGTGGCCTAGCCAGTCTCCAGACCTGAACCCAATAGAACATCTTTGGAGGGAGCTGAAAGTCTGTATTGCCCAGCAACAGCCCCGAAACCTGAAGGATCTGGAGAAGGTATGAAGGAGTGGGCCAAAATCCCTGCTGCAGTGTGTGCAAACCTGGTCAAGACCTACAGGAAACATATGATCTCTGTAATTGCAAACAAAGGTTTCTGTACCAAATATTAAGTTCTACTTTTCTGATGTATCAAATACTTATGTCATGCAATAAAATGCAAATTAATTACTTAAAAATCATACAATGTGATTTTCTGGATTTTTGTTTTAGATTCCGTCTCTCACAGTTGAAGTGTACCTATGATAAAAATTACAGACCTCTACATGCTTTGTAAGTAGGAAAACCTGCAAAATCGGCAGTGTATCAAATACTTGTTCTCCACACTGTATATACATACATATCATTTACAAATATATATATTTCCCTATTACTTTCCAATCCACCATCCCTTCCCTAATTGGAGTAATCTAGTGAACAACAATGCTTAGGCCTCTACTTCATACTTTTACATACTATATACATTTTATGGACACAGTCAATAATTATATTTTGTTTGTTTTTACTCCTGAACTTCCTCCGATCATTTTCATGATGTCCATCTGGTTTGCTTCTATATGCCATATCTTTCTAACTGTGGTCTTTCACAAAAGCTCACAATATATAACCTATATACTTATTCTGGACACAGCATGTCTTACACTAGTTATCTTGTTGTTATTAGTTGTTGTTATTAGTCCCATCCTTCAGCTCCATTCAACACCTCCCATCTATCTCTTAACACCATCCATATTGGATTTCTATTTGCCATATATTTTTCAACTGTACTGTGATGTTTTACAAAAGTTCTGAACCTTTCTATTCTCATTGTTTCTACAGTTTGTGAATTGAAAATAAACATTTTTGCTAAAAGTATTATTATATTATTGATCAATTGACTATGACTTTTCAGATCACCCAGTAGTGCTATCTGCAGGGTCAGCTCCATGCAAATATTGCATATTGTCCAGAAAAAAGCTACAAATGGACAGTACCAAAACAAATGATCTAATGATTCTGTCTCTTCACAACCAAATCTGCAGAGCTGGGAAGATTGTATCCCCCATACAAATAACATTCTATTGGTAGCAATAATTTTATATAATAATTTAAATTGAAAAATACTAAGTTTTGAATCCGGTGTCGTTTTGCGTATCAGTTCATAAACACTATGCCATGGAATCGGTACGTCAAAAATCTCTTCCCAACTATTTTGCAATCTATATGGGACGGCTGTCAATCTTTTGGTCCTTAAATGAAACTGGTAAACTTTTTTATTTATCACAATTTTCTTTAACCAACTATGTTCTTTAATGCAAGGCCGACAGACAAGTTCCTTACTTTTTCCTCCTTCCACTTTCCTCTTCCATTTTTGCGGTAATGCTGCAATTATTTGGTTGTAATTTTGGGTAGAGCAGACATTTCCATATGTTTTAGTTAGCTGCATGTGCGACATAACTCCACCATTCCTACCGGTAATATCATTTACAAAGATTATACCTTTTTTTTTAATTTTCTCAAAAAATAAAGTTTTTCTATCAATTAGTATATTTGAGTTTAACCACAAAAAATTTTGCAATATTTTTTCTGTCATTTCTGGAGGATTAAATTGAAATTGCAACCAACTTTCTATGGCTTGTTTTAGAAATAGTGATATTTGGGAGATTATTTCCTTTTCAAATACCTGAAAGTGAGGGGTTGTAATCTGAATAAAGGGAAAAGGTCCCTTCTTGAACATTGGGTGAGACAATCTTACTAGTTTGCTAGAGAACAAGTTCAGATTTAAGTGTAATTTTTGTATGACTGAAGCTTTTAGTGATAGGTCTAATGCTTTAATATTTAATAATTTCTGTCCTCCTAATTCATAAAAGCTTTGCCGTTCCAAATAAAATGGAATCTTTTTTTCTCATATAATTAAAAAAACTGTTCGCTAGGTGTAGGCAAGACCATAAGCAAATAGGTAAACTGGGATAATACTAAAGAGTTAATCAGGGTGATTTTTCCACAAATTGACAGGTATTTACCTTTCCATGGTAGCAAGATCTTATCTATTTTTGCTAACTTTCTATTAATTTTTTTTGGAGTGAGATCATTTATTTCATTTGGGATATGTATTCCAAGTATATCCACATCACCATCAGAATTTTTTTTTTGTAAACTACATGGTAATGTAAAATTTTTATTTTTTAGTGATTCAATACGTAATATAGTACATTTATCATAATTTGGTTGTAATCCAGAGAGGTTAGAAAATGTATCTAGATCCTCTATGAGGCTGTGGATGGATTCAAGTTGTGGATTTAAAAGAAAACATGAATCATCAGCGTACAATGACACCTGTTTTTAAGCCCTGGATTTCTAATCCCTTGTTATTATTGTTGGATCTGATTTTAATAGCTAACATCTCGATGGCAATAATAAATAGATATGCCAATAGTGGACATCCTTGTTTCACTCCTCTTGACAGTTTAAAACTTTCTGAGAAATAGCCATTATTTACTATTTTACACCTAGGGTTACTATACATGATTTTAACCCAATTTATAAGAGATTGTCCAAAATTGAAATGCTCCAGGCATTTATATATAAACCCCAGTCGTACTTTATCAAATGCCTTTTTGAAGTCTGCTATGAATAGTAGGCCTGGTTTCCCAGATGTTTCATAGTGTTCTATTGTTTCCAGTACTTGCCTTATATTATCTCCAATGTATCTTCCATGTAAAAAACCTGTCTGATTAGAATTAATAATGTCCGACAATACCTTTTTAATTCTATGCACTATACATTTTGCTAGAATTTTTGCATCACAACACTGAAGTGTAAGGGGCCGCCACTTTTTTTAAATGGACTGGATCTTTATACTTTCCACTTGTATCCTGTTTCAGTAATAATGAGATCTTCTTCTTGAGTGTCTGATAATATACCATTTACATAGGAGTGGTTAAGACATGATAATAACGGTCCCCTGAGTATATCAAAAAGGTTTGGTATACCTCAACTGGTATGCCATCCAACCCTGGAGTTTTCCCGGACTTAAAGTATTTAATTGCATCCAGAAGTTCCTCCTCTGTAATTTTACCTTCACATGAGTCTTTCTGTATGGCTGTTAATTTTACATTATCAATAGAAAAAAAATCTCTACAATTTGCTTCAGTTAGAGGAGATGGAGGCGACTGAAACGAATACATATGCTTAAAGTACTTCCTCCTTCAAAATATAATTTGGTGAATCATGGGTGACTCCGTCATTTGTAACCAGTTTCAATAAATTATTTTTGGTAGCATTACTATGTTGAAGATTTAAAAAAGAATTTGGTGCATTTTCCCCCATATTCCATCCAGTTTGCTTTATTTATTTATTCTGAGCCTCTATGTTACAGTTTTTATTGCTATCTATCTGTTCTGTTAGACCTTCTATTTCCTTTGTTAGTGTGGAGTCTTTTGACCTAAATTGCTTTTGTTTTCGAGATGAGTACTGAATTGCATGGCCTCTAAAGGCACATTTAAAGGTGTCCCATACAATAAGGGGATTTGCTGTACCTATGTTATGTCAGAAAAATTCAGTTATAAATTCCTCTGTCCTAGTTAAAAACAAGTTATCATCCAATAGGCTTTGATTCAATTTCCAATATCCTTGCCCACGTGGAAATTCAGTAAGAGTAATGTATATGCCAATTATATGATGGTCCGACCACATTCTGTCCCCGATCAACACTTTTTAAACTTTTGGCGCCAACGAGAATAAGGAAGAAGTCAAGACAACTAGCTTGATTGAGTCTCCGCCATGTATATCTCACTAGATCAGGATATTTAAGCCTCCACATATCTACACGATTTCCTTAAGAGCATGAGGGTGATTGTTTGTAGTATGATTTCCTTTACGGTCCATTGAGCTATTTAAAACGGTATTATAATCTCCCACCATAATAATAGAGTCTTGAATTGCTTGCAAGGTCGATAATTTATTATATATATTTTCAAAGAAGTGTTGATCATCATTATTTGGTCCGTAAAGGTTAATGAGCCATATTTGTTTATGGTCCAATAACATATTTAAAATAATCCATCTACCTTGCGTATCTGTTTGGACAATTTGCACATTCGGATCGAAATTACTGTCATTAATATCATCACCCCTTTTGAGTTTCTTAGCCCATGGGAGAAGTATATTCCCCCCCCCCCATTCCTTTTAAAAATGTAATGTAATACAAAGGCAATTTGGGTTATAGGTTAAAATCCTACGCATGAACTGCCTACATTTTTACGAACATTAAATGATAATAATAGAAAATAAGATATGCAAGATATTTGAATAGATATTTTTTAAATAGCTATATCAATATATTGAGGTGAGAGCATTGAAAATGCTTTTGGTGGTTGACCTGCTTCTGTTTTGTGGGTGGCACTATGTGATGTTTTCGATGGATGGGTCCTTCCTTATTCTCGTTGGTGCACTTCAGCAAACAGCCACTGCGATCTAGAATTGTTGAATGGGTTTCCTGTAAACAACAGATATTATATTCCTTCTCTTTGAGCCATGTAAATATTGTTCTTCTTTTGTTATTATCTGCTAAGCCATTACAATTACATTTTAGTCATTTAGCAGACACTCTTATCCAGAGCGACTTACAGTTAGTGAATACATATATATTATTATTATATATATTTTTTATATATATTTTATTTTATATATATTTTTTTTCTTTTTCTTTTTCTTTCTTTTATACTGCCCCCCGGGAAACGAACCCACAACCCTGGCGTTGCAAACGCCATGCTCTATCAACTGAGCTACATCCCTGCCGGCCATTCCCTCCCCTACCCTGGACGACGCTGGGCCAATTGTGCGCCGCCCATGAGTCTCCCGGTCGCGGCCGGCTGCGACAGAGCCTGGATCTCTAGTGGCACAGTTAGCACTGCGATGCAGTGCCTTAGACCACTGCGCCACTCACCACATACCATAATGAGATACAAGTTTCAAATCTATTTGTCATTATATACTGTATGTTTGTAATTTTACGAATAGAAAATACCATAGTGATTGAGTGTCCATGTAGCTATACCATGATATTTGCAATGTTACTAAATAACCCTCCAATTGTTCTCCACTAATTCCCCTGCTAAAACCCCTCCCCATCCCAAGTTGGGCCATCATCCCAGTGATCAGTATACCACCCCTGTCCCCCCAGATCCCTATGCCCCCGAGGGGCCAGGACCCATCCATCGAAAACATCACATAGTGCCACCCACAAAACAGAAGCAGGTCAACCACCAAAAGCATTTTCAATGCTCTCACCTCAATATATTGATATAGCTATTTAAAAAATATCTATTCAAATATCTTGCATATCTTATTTTCTATTATTATCATTTAATGTTCGTAAAAATGTAGGCAGTTCATGCGTAGGATTTTAACCTATAACCCAAATTGCCTTTGTATTACATTACATTTTTAACAAGCAACTACCACTTCAGCAAACAGCCACTGCGATTCAATCCCCCCCTGCAACAGATGCGGGACACAAACTCACACACTCACGCACACACGCATACACGCTCATACACTCAACCCCCCCCCCACACACACACACATCCACAAGATCAGTTGCTCAATGGTTGATACATCCCAGAGCCCAACTCAAGAAAATACCTGATTTACGAATGCATATACAGTTACAGCCGTTTGAGAAAGCATGCAAGATTGAGCATAAGTGAACAAGAATGTGAGATTTGATTAATCTATTTAATCTATGTTAAGTCCTAGGTGATGGAGATTAGATCCACCCTCTTCACCTGAGACACAAACACTCTGGTCCCCCGTTGTAACCATTTTCCCAAGCATCTCCGTGCAGTCATTCTTTTGATTATTTTGTGCCACTTGGGCCACAATAGTAAGCCCCCTCTCTGATTGTCCGAGTGTGACCCCCTCCCCATGGGTTACTGCAGCCAGTGTTGCCAGCATTGCCACTACCTGGGTGGGAGTACCCCACCGGAATCCCCACCGGCTAGGTACAAGGTCGTCAAGGTTCTCATTTGCAGCTTTGAGAATTTCCTTGTATATTATGCTCACCCATCGGGGGCTCTGACTTTGTAGGACCATCCCTGCCAGGCAGGCTCAGAATCTTGAGGGGGCGGTGCTGCTCAAGTAGGTCCCTGACCGCATTTATTTCTCTGTTTAGGCTGCGAATAGGCAATTCAAAGCAGGTCCATAAAACAGATGGGAACTTCTCTTTGGTGTATGGGTCGCTCAGGTGGGTGTCTAGGATATAGGGTTGGGGATCGTTCCATCATGATAGGACAATAAAAAAATAGATTAGATGTATACTATATTTGAAAATGTATATCCCTCATCTACACAAAATTGAAAGCTCTCTCTCACAAACCCTGCTCATAGACACCCGTTGGTTCTGGGATATGCAACCATTTCCCCTCTCATTCACTTAACGCCGGACTTTTCCAAACACAAAAACGCACAGCACATGGCTGATTGCGGAGGATAGGGGCCAAGCACGCGCCTGTATCCCACACCTGCCGCAAGGGGGAAAGGACGCCAGGGAGAACACAGGACCAACCACAACAACCGTCCGCCAAAACAACAATTGCCTGCCAAAAATGCAATGTTCTAATTAGTTGTATTTGAAGATGTATTATTCTGCCTGTTATCTTTTCTTGTTATATCGTCTTATCCTTTTATAAAATACTATACATGTTCTTTAATATTACAATCCCTATCATGGCTAGTAGTGGGTGTTCCATTATTCGAATCCTCTATTAGAACTTTCAGAATAGCCATGGAGTAATCTTTGTG
Organism: Coregonus clupeaformis; assembly: GCF_020615455.1. Classification (NCBI taxonomy): domain Eukaryota; kingdom Metazoa; phylum Chordata; class Actinopteri; order Salmoniformes; family Salmonidae; genus Coregonus; species Coregonus clupeaformis. The sequence continues at coordinate 26,787,381 of NC_059205.1, forward strand.
TCTCGGAACATTTGGTTGTCAATATACAGTTTATCGACAACGAGTGCAACACGTTTCCCTTTTAATCTACTTTCCTTGAAGATTGGGTACAGAACTTTGCACCTTTCTGCAATCTCCCTCGGAAACTGATCATTCATGCCTATTTTCGTGCCAGAAAGTATTTTACCTAGGCTTTTAACCATTGCTTTATCCTTAAAAAAAGAAAATTTGGCAACGATATGATGCTCATATTTCTGTCCTCTTTGTCCGAAACGGTGTACACGTTCGAGTTGGATTTTATCGACAGCCTCGAGTGGGATTTGAAGCGCTGTAAGAAAAAAGTCCTTCACAATATTCTCAGTTACTTCTCCCTCTTTTTCCTGAATACCCGTAAGTACTAGATTTTCTCTCATTGATTTAGTTTGGATGTCTAGTAAGGCTTCTCTCAGAAGGTTGTTCTCCTTGTTAAGTTCCCTAACGTCCGTTTACATCTTAGTGACTGTCACTTTACATTTTTTGGTTTCTTTCTCCATTATCGCAGCTTTTTCGTCACTCATTTCAAGGCTAGCTTTCAACACCTTTACATCCTTACTGACCAACTCTAGTATGCCCAGTTTGTAATTTATCTACTTCAACAGGTCACTTTCCACACTTACCAGTCCCAGTGGTGAAAATCTTCTGTATCAGTCGACGAGTCGCATTTTCTCTTGGAGATTGGTTCTCCTTGTTTATATTCCGTCATGTTCGGGTTTGCGTGTTGTTGGAATATTTGTCGATATATTTCTCTAGCCTTATGATTTGTTTTGTGTTATTATCCAGATTGAATTTTATTAACTGCGAATATATGAAATGCTAATATTTAGTCTAACTTACTGATTTTGAATATTATGTTTTTATCTTGAGGTGATTTGTACCGCTGTCTATTCAATACACCATCTTGTCACCTTAACTGTTTCGCCAAGTTCAGGATCAAGGCTAAAGGCAGTGGTGGAAAAAGTACATTTGTTTACTATAAAAGCTAAAATGTTGATACGAATACCTGCCATTTAAATTACGAAGTCATTTGTGGAATATTAGGTTTCTACATTGTGTAAAATAACTTTTTCCCTATTGAGATGCAGTACATTGAATATTGTGCACTGTCTCTTTAAAAACGTATTGTGACAATGACATGCAAGAGATCTGTCATTCATTAACTGCTATGATCACTGATCTCCTGAAGAAGCTATCCCTTTTACTTTGTTTCTGTGCCCCCAAATGTTTGGATATACAGGTTGTTAGGTAGCTAGCCAATGAGGGAAGATTAATGAGTGTAAACAAATGGTTAGCGACGCGCGAGTAGTTTTAGAACGGCCCATGACATGGTTTATGAATGTAAAATGCGGTCCCGGCGATCCATTATAGGAAGGAAAAAATGTTGTGCCGGTAATATGGGTCAGATTTTTGATGGTTGGGCTAGAAGCAATCCGTTTTTTCTGTAGTAATGCTGCAATGATGACGCTATCGAATCTGTACTCACTTTTTTCTACAGGGCACTCGGAAATAACGGTACAGCGTAAATCCTTAAAACAATTATTATCTGGGAGATTTTTTCCTAGTAGCACAGTGCTCCCAAAATAAAACTTGTGGTCGCACAGCAAAATATTTCGCACTTTAGAGCCCTCATTATGTTGCCCATTCTTCCTCTCTTCTTTCCCTCTCTTTCTCTTTGACTCAATTACCTTTCCTGTCTGTCTGTTTGTCATCCCCTCACACCACCCCATCTACTCATCACTTTTACTAATTTACTCATCACCTTTATTCCACACACAGAAACGTATATGAGGCCCTCACTTTGGCAAATCAGACCCTAACTATCCTCCAGCTTCCTGCTTACAAGCAAAAAACTCAAACAGGAAGGACCAGTGATGCGCTCAATACAGAAGTAGTCCGATGAAGCGGATGCTAAGCTACAGGACTGTTTCGCTAGCACAGATTGGAATATGTTCCCGGGATTCATTCGATGACATTGAAGAGTTTACCACATCAGTCACCGGCTTAATTAATAAATGCATCGAGGACGTCGTTCCCCTCAGTGACCGTACATACTGTACAGTGCATTCGGAAAGTATTCAGACCCCTTGACCTTATCCACATTTTGTTACGTTACAGCCTTATTCTAAAATGTATTAAATTGTTTTTTTACTCATCAATCTACACACAATACCCCATGATGGCAAAGCAAAAACAAGTTTTTAGAAATGTTAGCAAATTTGCAAAAACTGAAATATAACATTTACATAAGTATTCAGACCCTTTACTCAGTACTTAGTTGAAGCACATTTGGCAGCGATTACAGCCTCGAGTCTTCTTGGGTATGACGCTACAAGCTTGGCACACCTGTATTTGGGGAGTCTCTCCTCTTCTTCTCTGCAGATCCTCTCAAGCTCTGTCAGGTTGGATGGGGAGCGTTGCTGCACAGCTATCTTCAGGTCTCTCCAGAGATGTTCGATCGGGTTCAAGTCCGGGCTCTGGCTGGGCCACTCAAGGACATTCAGAGACTTGTCCCAAAGCCACTCCTGCATTGTCTTGGCTGTGTGCTTAGGGTCCTGTCCTGTTGGAAGGTGAACCTTCGCCCCAGTCTGAGGTCCTGAGTGCTCTGGAGCAGGTTTTTATCAAGGATATCATTGCACTTTGCTCCGTTCATCTTTCCCTCGATCCTGATTAGTCTCCCAGTCCCTGCCGCTGAAAAACATCCCCACAGCATGATGCTGCCACCACCATGCTTCACTGTAAGGATGGTGACAGGTTTCCTCCAGATGTGATGCTTGTCACTCAGGCCAAAGAGTTCAATCTTGGTTTCATCAGACCAGAGAATCTTGTTCAGAGTCCTTTAGGTGCCTTTTGGCAAACTCCAAGCGGGCTGTCATGTGCCTTTTACTGAGAAGTAGCTTCCATCTGGCCACTCTACCATAAAGGCCTGATTGGTGGAGTGCTGCAGAGATGGTTGTCCTTATGGAAGGCTCTCCCATCTCCACAGAGGAACTCTGGAGCTCTGTCAGAGTGACCATCGGGTTCTTGGTCACCTCCCTGACCAAGGCCCTTCTCCCCCAATTGCTCAGTTTGGCCTGGCGGCCATCTCTAGGAAGAGTCTTGGTGGTTCTAAACTTCTTCCATTTAAGAATGATGGAGGCCACTGTGTTCCTGGGGACCTTCAATGCTGCAGAAGTTTTTTGGTACCCTTCCCCAGATCTGTGCCTCGACACAATCCTGTCTCCAAGCTCTACGGACAATTCCTTCGACCTCATGACTTGGTTTTTGCTCTGACATGCACAATCAACTGTGGGACCTTATATAGACAGGTGTGTGCCTTTCCAAATCATGTCCAATCAATTGAATTGATCACAGGTGGACTCCAAGTAGTTGTAGAAACATCTCAAGGATGATCAATGGAAACAGGATGCACCTAGCTCAATTTTGAGTCTCATAGCAAAGGGTCTGAATACTTATGTAAATAAGGTGTTTTTTTATTTTTATAAATCTGCAAAATAATCTAAAAACCTGTTTTCGCTTTGTCATTATGGGGTATTGTGTGTAGATTGATGAGGGGAAAAAATAATTTAATCAATTTTAGAATACAGCTATAACATAACAAAATGTAAAAAAAGTCAAGGGCTCTGAATACTTTCCGAATGCAGTGTACATACCTCAACCAGAAGCCATTGTTTACAGGCAACATCCGCACTGAGCTAAAGGCTAGAGCTGCCGCTTTCAAGGAGTGAGACACTAATCCGGACGCTTATAAGAAATCCTGCTATGACCTCTGACGAGCCATCAAACAGGCAAAGCGTCAATACAGGACTAAGATCGAATCCTACTACGCCGGCTCTGATGCTCGACGGATGTGGCAGGGCTTGCAAACTATCACAGATTACAAAGGGAAGTACAGCTGCAAGCTGCCCAGCGACGCGAGCCTACCAGACGCGCTAAATGCCTTCTATGCTTGCTTCGACGAAAGCAATACATAACCATGCAGGAGAGCACCAGCTGTTCCGGACGACTGTGTGATCTCGCTCTCCATAGATTATGTGAGTAAGACCTTTAAACAGGTTAACATTTGCAAGGCTGCGGAGCCAGATGGAATACCAGGGCACGTACTCAGAGCATGCGCTGACCAGCTGGCAATTGTCTTCACTGACATTTTCAACCTATCCCTGACCCGGTCTGTAATACAAACTTGTTTCAAGCAGACCACCATAGTCCCCATGCCCAAGAACGCCAAGGTAAGCTGCCTAAATTATTATCGCCTCGTAGCACTCACGTCTATAGCCATTAAATGCTTTGAAAGACTGGTCATGGCTCACATCAACAACAACATCCCAGATACCCCGGTCCCACTCCAATTCGCATACTGTCCCAACAGATCCACAGATGACGCAATCTCTATTGCACTCCACACTGCCCTCACCCACCTGGACAAAAGGAATACGTATATAGGAATGCTGTTCATTAACTACAGCTCAGCATTCAACACCATATTCCCCTCAAAGCTCATCACCAAGCTCGAAAGCTTCAAGTCCCTCTTTGTCCACATCACTAAGAATTAACATGGTCCACACACATTCACACAGTTGTGAAGAGGGCACGTCAGCGACTCTTCCCCCTCAGGAGGCTGAAAAGATTTGGCATGGGCCCTCAGATCCTGAAAAAGTTATACAACTGCACCATTGAGAGCATCTTGACTGGCTGCACCAGGCAGTGTCAAATGAAAGTCCCCCAAAAATTCTAAGACTCCAGCCACCCAAGCCATAGACTCTAATCTGTGCTACCACATGGCACGGGGTACCAGTGCACCATGTCTGGAACCAACAAAACAGCTTCTACCTCCAAGCCATAAGAATGCTAAACAAGGCTGCTATAGCTTATCAAATGGCTACCCGTACTACCTACATTGCCCCCTTTTTTTTACTAACTCTCTTGCACTGACTCTATGCACACCCACAAACTCACACATACTTACACTGACACCCCAACACACACACACACACACACAGACACACACACACGCTCCTGCTACTGCTCCACATACGCTCCTGCTAAGGTCTATTATCTATCCTGTTGCCTAGTCACCTTACACCTACCTACAGTATATGTACATAGCTACCTCAATTTCCTTGTACCCCTGCATATCGACTCAGTACTCCCTTTATATAGCCATGTTCTTTTTCTCTCTATTGTTATTCGTTATTCACTTTGTATTTATTCATAGCGTCACCATTTAACTCTGCATTGTTGCAAATGGACCTGTAAGCATTTCAATGTTAGTCTGTTGTTTACGAAGCATGTGACAAATAACATTTTATTTGAATTTTATTTGACACTCCAGTCCAGAGGGCCCTAATCTAACTACCAGAGGTGACATTGAGACAGTCATGGTATTCGAAAGCTGTAACATGTACCAGCTGTGTCTGAGAGGATGAAGCTTGGCAGGACAGATGTTGATCTGATCTGAGGTTGTCACTTGCCATTTTCATTCGAATTTGTTCTTTCTTTCTTACATGCATCCACTCTTGACGCACACACGCATGTACACACACACAGGTTTTGACTGGGAGAATTAGCAGCAGGGACCTCTGCCTGGATAAAGCAAGATTCTTTCATTGGAACACAGCAACCACCACCCCTCTATAACTCCATTAGGTATTTAGCTCCACGACACACTGTGCAGTTCCCCTCCACAATGGAAACATTGTCAGAGGGAGAGCGACCATTGTCGCCAAGGTTACAAGATTTATTATCCCCCCTCCCTCCCCCTGTGTTGTGACCTTTACCTCTGACCCCTCTCCTTGCCAACTCACACACTCTGAAACACCACCCCCCAGGCCTGAAACTCCTCCATTACAAAGACTGGGGGTCTCTAAGGGCTCAGACACACCAAAAGTGATTGTTGGCCGAGAGTACTTAGCACCTCTGAACGTAATTTACGAACCGAGTGCGCACCGATTTCACGTTTATTACCCGTGAAAAATGTTGGCAGTCAGATGTCTACAGCGGGTGGTCCCTAAAACACAGCGCGCTGAGCGATTGGCAGACGAACGGTAGATCCACATTCAGTGCAATGTGTGCAAGCCTTAACCCTTCCTCTGGTGTTGGAGATGATTCAGGTTGGTGGGGTGGAGGGAGGGGGGGAGGAGGAGGTGTTGTGGGACTGACTCATTGAAAAGTTCAGTTGGAAGGCATAAGAGGGCTGGTCTAAATACTCTCTTTTCTCTCAATTTCTCCCCTCTTGGCCTGGCCTGGCTTGGCTTGCCACTGTGTGGTTATTTATGAGTGTGTGGGAGTGAGAGAGAGGACTGCAGGGAGAGAGAGACCCACAGGTCTTTGTTAGGAGGGCCTGGCTGAGGTGGTGCTGCTGCTTTCGCTTCTGTCTGATGCACGCACGCACCCACGCACGGACACACACACACACACACGCACACACACACACACACACACACACACACAAACCCTCCATCCGGACTGGAAAGAGAAGGGAGAGGGAATACTGTTGCGAGGCAGATTTGAAAGGTGTGTGAGACACAATAGCCACCTGCTGTTTGATAGATGCAGCTCAGCCGCATACAGTAGCTTCAGAAAGTATTCATATCCCTTGACTTATTCCACATTTTGTTGTGTTACAGCCTGAATTGAAAATGGATCGAATTGTTTTTTCTCACTATCTACACACAATACCCCATAATGACAAAGTGAAAACATGTTTTAGAAATATCTCATTTACATACGTATTCACACCCCTAAGTCAATACTTTGTAGAAGCACATTTGGCAGCGATTACAGCTGTGAGTCTTTCTGGGTAAGTCTCTAAGAGCTTTCCACACCTGGATTGTGGAACATTTGCCCATTATTCTTTTAAAAATTATTCAAGCTCTTTCAAATTGTTTGTTGATCATTGCTAGACAACCATTTTCAGGTCTTGCCATAGATTTTCAAGTAGATTTAAGTCAAAACTGTAACTCGGCCATTCAGGAACATTCACTGTCTTCTTGGTAAGCAACTCCAGTGTAGATTTGGCCTTGTGTTTTAGGTTATTGTCCCGCTGAAAGGTGAATTCAACTGCCAGTGTCTGGTGGATAGCAGACTGAACCAGGTTTTCCTCCATTCCACTCCATTTTTCATCCTGAAAAACTCCCCAGTCCTTAACGATTACAAGCATACCCATAACATGATGCAGCCACCACTATGCTTAAAAATATGGAGAGTGGTACTCAGTAATGTATTGGATTGGATTTGCCCCAAACATAACACTTTGTATTCAGGACAAAAAGTGAATTGCTTTGCCACATTTTTTGCAGTATTATTTCAGTACCTTGTTGCAAACAGGATGCATAATATAATAATAATATGCCATTTAGCAGACGCTTTTATCCAAAGCGACTTACAGTCATGCGTGCATACATTTTTGTGTATGGGTGGTCCCGGGGATCGAACCCACTACCTTGGCGTTACAAGCGCCGTGCTCTACCAGCTGAGCTACAGAGGACTATTCGGAATATTTTTATTCTGTACAGGCTTCCTTCTTTTCACTCTGTCAGTTAGTTTAGTCTTGTGGAGTAACTACAATGTTGTTGATCCATCCTCAGTTTTCTCCCATTAAAGTCATTAAACTCTGTAACTGTTATAAAAAGTCACCATTGGCCTCATGGTGAAATCCCTGAGTGGTTTCCTTCTTCTTCAGCAACTGAGTTAGGAAGGACGCCTGTATCTTTGTAGTGACAGGGTGTATTGATACACCATCCAAAGTGTAATTACTAACTTCACCATGCTTAAATGGATATTTAATCTACAAATAGCTGCCCGTCTTTGCGAAGCATTGGAAAACCTCCCTGGTCTTTGTGGTTTAATCTGTGTTTGAAATTCACTGCTCAACTGAGGGACCTTACAGATAATTGATAATGACTTGTTAAGCAAATTTGTACTCCTGAACTTATTTAGGCTTGCAATAACAAAGTGGATGAATACTTATTGACTCAAGACATTTCAGCTTTTAATTTTTTATTAATTTTTTAAACATTTGTAAAAACATAACTCCACTTTGACATTATGTAGTATTGTGTGTACAAATCTCAATTTAATCCATTTTAAATGCAGGCTGTAACACAACAAAATGTGGAATTAATTAATTAGGGGTGTGAATGTTTTCTGAAGGCACTGTATAACCATATCAGCACCTACTGACACACACACACACACACACACACACACACACACACACACACACACACACACACACACACACACACACACACACACAAAGGGTGTTTAAAAATCCTTAATCTGTTGTGGTAGGGCATTCCATGATGAAAGGTTCACATTAGTGTATAGGCCAAAGACAATAGCAATGTGTTCTCTATTAGCGTGTTGGTTTAAGATGTAGTGTGCTAGTCTCTCTCTCAACATTGTAGAATATCAATGTTCTCTCCATCACATTGTGGTTTATGTCGTGTGACACAGTCACTAGCTTTCCTGACAAAGTTAATTTAAGCCTGAATCCTCTGGCTCAGCCAAATGGTCATGATGTAATAGTTTGAGGACAGAATGAGTTGGTCTGTCTGTTGACTGAGGAGACCTATTCTTGCATGTTTGGGTGGGAGCAGCAGCATATAATTGCATAGCGGGATAGCGTGAGAGGATCGGGGAGGGAGCTAGTTAGCACGCAACATGAGCCTTGGCCCACAGTGCCGGGCATTTGTGCCAAACTTGTCCACAGTGCTGCTATGCTGCTGTGTCTGAAGACTCCTACAGCCGCTCCCAATTCACTTCCTACCACTTCCCCTTAACTACGAGGCCCTAACGCTTCCAGGTTTGCAGATACGTAAGGTGGAAGAAATATGGTGGAAGCTCCAATAATTTACTATCAGTGGTGCAGTGCTATTTATTTTAGGTGAAGGAGTGCAAAACAATTAAATAAATGACGTCATAATTTCTCAATCAAAGTTTGTACCGACAGATGCATAAAATGCATCCTCCAATTGCAACGTCTCCCTATGCCCACACATATTGTCTCAAGAAAATGTTCTATTTTTAATACCCTTAAACACCAAGTTAGGCATAGCTCATTTCTAAATAGTCAATCATCACTGTCAATCAGGAATGATAATTATTCACGTTTTACCAGTGAAATGTCCAAACTGCATGCCAATCATTGGATCTCAATCCGTTTCATGGGAATATGCATTTAGATCTTCTTGAATTACTGTTTAGTGAGCGAATTAAAGCAGATCGTGTTAACAAACTATAAGCCTTTCTTGTAGGCCTATTTTGTTTAAATCAAAGCATATATCCTGCCTAGTGGTGCGCTCTGTTGAGTTTTGGCCACATGAGGGGAAAAAATGTATGCATAGCCGCAGGAAGTAGGGGTGCTGAGGGTGCTGCAGAGCCCCCTGAAAAATCAGAATGTATAAAACTATATATATATATATTTGTAAATTATTTTTTCACACAAAACAAATGGCTCACAAAAGTAGTGCACTGGACCTTTAATAGTCCTGTATTAGCAGACCGATCTAGCCTGCAGCTCCAGCACGGGCACAGAGATTTGAACATCAAGGCAGATACGCTGTGAATTTGGATCCTAGATCTCGTTGGTGTGATGATAAGGTTCATATGGTGGATCAGTTTGTCTGCATACGCAATAGAGTTGATACATTTCTGAAAGCTAAGCACTCAGACAGTAGCTTGAGTTCAAGTGAGTACATGAGCCCCAAGTCCATAACAAACTGTTTTGAGGACAGCCGTTTAGCAACCCCTGGAGTTTTCTGTCAGTGGCAGTTCTTGCTACGTCAGATTTCGCCCGCTCAAAGTGGTCAAGCCTCCGACCGATGGGCCTCTGCACACGCCTACAGTTATTCATCATTCGCGCCACCGCCAGCTAGAGAGAAGACAGGGAAGAAACCACCATTTACCTACAGTATGTATAGTCTGCTATATGCTACATATGTATTTAGTTTGTCATTCTATCATTTTCATGGAATTTTAGTGGTAATTCAATATAATTTATTGAGAATTTATCAGAATAGATTTTCCTGAAATATTTTTACCACCTCCGTGTATTCTCAAATTGAAAAAAGTGAGGGAGCACTGCTCACCCACGCTATGGCAGAACTACATCCCTGTTTACTGTACTGTTTATACCTATCGAGACCATTTAGATCGGGAAGGGAGACAGCCAAAGGGGTTCCATGGGAGCTCTAACTCCCACATTCACTAAGATTCTCCAGATGTCACGACTTCCGCCGAAGTTGGTGCCTCTCCTTGTGAGGGCGGCTATTGGCGGTCATCGTCACCGGTCTTCTAGCTGCCACAATCTACATTTCTGTTTTCCATTTGTTTTGTCTTGATTGTACACACCTGGTTCCCATCACGTTATGATTATTTCCCTATTTAACCCTCTGGTTTCCTCATGGTTTTGTGCGTGATTGTTCTTTGTTTGGTGTTTATGACTGCTGTGAGCTGGTGTATTTCCCTGCGTGAAATTAGTATTTGTTTCTTTTCGAGTAAAGTTAGTCTGTTACTCAGTTCTGTGTCCTGCGCCTGACTCCGTCCTACCGCTGCACACTGATACCTGACAGAATCACGCACCCCATATGGAGTCAGCAGGTGCACCCAGTCCTCCGTTACCGGTGGAGGAGCGCGTCCAGCAGCACGTGAAGATGCTCCACAATCTGGGCACAGCCATGGATCGCGTGCTGCACACCATGGAGCGATGGGAGAGAGAGGGTTTTCCCACACGCCCATCAACTTCACCTCAACCCACACCGATGTCCACCCCTCCGTCACCTGGACCCAGTGGGATCCGGCTCTCGCTCCCGAAGGCCTATGATGGGACGGCTGCCGGGTGCCAGGGGTTCCTGCTCCAGATGGAGCTCTACCTGACGACCGTCCACCCGGCTCCCTCGGGATATGAGAGAGTGTCCGTCCTCATCTCCTGTTTGTCGTGGAAAGCGCTGGAGTGGGCCAACGACGAATGGGGAGGGATAGACACAACGTTGGTTCACTACGAGGATTTCACCCGCCGTTTCCGGGCGGTCTTCGATCATCCGCCTGAGGGGAGAGCGGCAGGGGAGCGCTTGTTCCATCTCAGACAGGGGAAGAGGAGCGCACAGGACTTCGCACTGGACTTCAGGACCCTGGCTGCCAGCGCGGGATGGAACGAGAGGGCCCTGATCGACCATTACCGGTGTAGTCTACGGGAGGACATTCGTCGGGAGCTGGCCTGCAGGGACACCACCTTTACCCTCAACCAGCTGGTGGATTTATCCATCAGGCTGGATAACCTGTTGGCCACCCGCGGACGCCAACAGGTGGATTGGCGTCCATCCGTTCCATCCCCCAGCACCTTCGAGTCTACACCTATGGAGCTCGGAGGTGCTGCTCTAAGGGTGACCGGAGGGGGGGCCGTTTCCTGCACCACCTGTGGCCGCAGTGGGCACACTGCTGGTCGGTGCTGGGGAGGTTCCCCAGGGAGTTGAGGCAGCAGGCAGGGCACTGGTGGATCATCCCAGGTGAGTAGGCACCCGACTCACCCAGAGCTCCCTGTTGCGCACATGTGTGTCTGTATAGAGTTTCCTGAGTTTTCCCCGCATTCCCAGCATAAGGCGCTAGTAGATTCAGGCGCAGCTGGGAACTTTATTGACCGTTCCTTTGCACTTAGATTAGAGATCCCTTTCGTTCCTGTTGATGTGCCCTTTCCTGTACATGCCTTAGATAGTCGTCCTTTAGGGTCGGGCCTGATTAGGGAGGTCACAGCTCCACTATGTATGATAACGCAGGAGGGTCATCAGGAGAGTATTAGTCTCTTCCTGATCGATTCTCCTGCGTTTCCTGTGGTGTTGGGGCTTCCCTGGTTGGCCTATCATGACCCCACTATTTCGTGGTAACAGAGGGCTCTGAAGGGATGGTCACGTCAGTGCTCAGGGAGGTGTGTAGGTGTTTCCATAGGTGCAACTTCGGTGGAGAGTCCAAACCAGGTCTCCACCATGCACATCCCCCCGAATATGCCGATTTGGCTCTCGCCTTCTGTAAAAAGAAGGCGACTCAATTACTACCCCATCGACGGGGGGATTGTGCAATAAATCTCCAGGTAGACGCAGCACTTCCCAGGAGTCACGTGTATCCTCTGTCACAGGAGGAGACGGCAGCTATGGAAACATATGTCTCCGAATCTCTGAGATAGGGATACATTCGGCCTTCTACTTCACCTGCCTCCTCGAGTCTCTTTTTTGTGAAGAAGAAGGATGGAGGTTTACGCCCGTGCATTGACTATCGAGGTATAAATCAGATCACGGTGAAGTACAGTTACCCGCTGCCTCTCATAGCCAGTGTGACCGAGTCATTGCACGGGGCGCGCTTCTTCACCAAATTGGATCTCAGGAGCGCATACAACCTGGTGCGTATATGGGAGGGGGATTAGTGGAAGACGGCATTTAGTACCACCTCTGGGCACTATGAGTACCTCGTCATGCCGTACGGGTTGATGAATGCTCCATCAGTCTTCCAATCCTTTGTAGACGAGATTTTCAGGGACCTGCACGGGCAGGGTGTAGTGGTGTATATAGATGACATTCTAATATATTCCGCTACACGCGCCGAGCATGTGTCCCTGGTGAGCAATGTGCTTGGTCGACTGTTGGAGCATGACCTGTACGTCAAGGCTGAGAAATGTCTGTTCTTTCAACAGTCCGTCTCCTTCCTAGGGTACCGCCTGACAGCGTCGGGGGTGGAGATGGAAAATGACTGCATTTCAGCCTGTGCGTAATTGGCCGACTCCAACCACGGTAAAGGAGGTGCAGCGGTTCTTAGGGTTTGCCAACTACTACCGGAGGTTTATCCGGTGCTTTGTACAGGTAGCGACTCCCATTACCTCCTTGCTGAAGGGGGGACCGGTGCGACTGCAGTGGTCAGCTGGGGCGAACAGGGCTTTTGGTCACCTGAAGGCTCTGTTTACCTCGGCTCCCGTGCTGGCTCATCCTGATCCCTCCTTGGCATTCTTAGTAGAGGTGGACGCATCCGAGGCTGGGATAGGAGCTGTGCTGTCTCAGCACTCGGGTACGCCACCAAAGCTCCGCCCCTGTGCTTTCTTTTCGAAGAAGCTCAGCCCGGCAGAGCAAAACTATGATGTGGGGGACCGGGAGCTGTTAGCTGTTGTCAAGGCTCTGAAGGCGTGGAGACATTGGCTTGAGGGGGCTAAACACCCTTTCCTCATTTGGACTGACCATCGCAATCTGGAGTACATCCGGGCGGAGAGGAGACTGAACCCTCGCCAGGCAAGGTGGGCCATGTTTTTCACCCGTTTTGTTTTCACCCTATCCTACAGACCAGGTTCCCAGTACGCTAGGGCAGACGCTCTGTCCTGGATGTATGACACAGAGGAGCGGTCCACGGATCCCACTCCCATACCTCCGGCTTCTTGCCTGGTGGCACCGGTGGTATGGGAGGTTGACGTGGACATCAAGCAGGCGTTACGTACAGAGCCTACTCCCAACCAGTGTCCAGTTGGGCGTCTGTACGTTCCGTTTGATGTCCGCGATCGATTGATCTGTTGAGCTCACACGTCACCCTCCTCTGGTCATCCTGGCATCGGTCGGACAGTGCGCTGTCTTAGTGGGAAGTACTGGTGGCCCACTTTAGCTGAGGATGTGAGGATTTATGTTTCCTCCTGCTCGGTGTGCACTCAGTGGAAGGCACCTAGACACCTGCTCAGAGGGAAATTACAACCCCTATCCATCTATCGGTGGATTTCGTGACGGATCTTCCTCCATCACAAGGAAACACCACGATCCTGGTCGTTGTGGATCGGTTTTCTAAGTCCTGCCATCTCCTTCCTTTGCCCGGTCTCCCTACGGCCCTACAGACTGCGGAGGCTCTGTTTACACACATCTTCCGGCAGAGATGGCCCAAAACTCCCTCCGCCACTCCTCCACTAACCTGTCTCCATTTCAGTGTGTACTAGGTTATCAGCCGGTCCTGGCACCGTGGCATCAGAGCCAGATGGAGGCACCTGCGGTGGAGGAATGGTTTCGGCGCTCTGAGGAAACCTGGGAAGCTGCCCATGTGCGCCTGCAATGGGCCATCAGGTGACAGAAGGCGAGCGCCGACCGCCATCGCAGTGAGGCCCCGGTGTATGCACCGGGGGACCGGGTCTGGCTCTCGACCCAAAACCTGCCCCTTCGCCTTTCCTGCCGGAAGCTGGGTCCGCGGTTTGTGGGGCCATTTTTTAAAGTCCTGAGGAGACTGAACGAGGCATGTTATAGGTTACAGCTCCCCCCGATTACCGTATTAACCCCTCGTTCCATGTGTCTCTCCTCAGGCCGGTGGTTGCTGGTCCGCTCCAGCAGTCTGAGGTACAGGAGGTTCCTCCGCCCCCGCTGGACATCGAAGGGGCCCCGGCGTATACTGTGCGATCCATCATGGACTCAAGGCGTCGGGCGAGGGGCCTTCAGTACCTCATGGAGTGGGAGGGGTACGGTCTGGAGGAGAGATGCTGGGTGCCGGTAGAGGACATCCTGGACCCTTCCTTACTGCAGGAGTTTCACTGTCTCCACCCGGATCGTCCTGCGTCTCGTCCTCCGGGTCATCCCCTAGGCCGGGGTCGGCGCGCGGCTAGGGGGGGGGGTACTGTCATGACTTCCGCCGAAGTTGGTGCCTCTCCTTGTGCGGGCGGCTATCGGCGGTTGTCGTCACCGGTCTTCTAGCTGCCACAATCTACATTTCTGTTTAACATTTGTTTTGTCTTGAATGTACACACCTGGTTCCCATCACGTTATGATTATTTCCTTATTTAACCCTCTGGTTCCCTCGTGGTTTTGTGCGTGATTGTTCTTTGTTTGGTGTTTATGACTGCTGTGAGCTGGTGTATTTCCCTGCGTGGAATTAGTATTTGTTTCTTTCCGAGTAAAGTTTGTCTGTTACTCAGTTCTGTGTCCTGCGCCTGACTCCATCCTACCGCTGCACACTGACACCTGACACCAGAAGACATAAGATCTTTAGAAATGGTGGTCGCATGATGCTGTTGGTGGTGGTATGTTTGGCAACAGCAAACCAGATGGTTTTCCAAGCCCTGTGTATTTGGCGAGATCTTAAGGGATAAGTCTGCAAACAAGGACTGACATTTTGCTGACAAAATAGGGCAGGTGCACACACATTCACACACACATTAATGGCATTTGCGTATCTCCTTTAACTTAGGAAGTTGTTAAAACACGTGATAGGGAGTTAGGGGGCTGATGCTGCAGCCTAAACATTAAGAGGATAGATAGTACAGGATCTGGGATTACATGGCTCTCCAGTACAAACAATAGAGACACAAAACTAGTAATGACTAGTCTAAGTACATAATCTTGGGTCTTAGGAGTAATGACTAATTGTCTGCGTCATATGCTGGGATTGACCTTTAGGGAGGTCATTGGGTGGGAAATGCATCATGGACGTTTCTCCATGATGTCATTAGCCATCAATTGCTAGTGACCCTTTGGACTGGTGACGTCTTTGATGATACAGCCAGAATGTCTCAAAGACTACACATACGACCATTTGGAATGTGGGTACTGTACAGTCAACAAACTGTGCAAAAATGGGAGTGCAATTCAGGATACAAGTCAAGCCTCAGCAAAGTTTGACCCCATGCAATATGACTGGGTCGGTAAGTGTAGGGCAAATCTGATTTTGTGTTGTGTTTTCTTCCAATAGCCTAAATAAATAGTTCAGGCCATTTCAGAAAAATGGAACATCAGAACAAAGTGTTCCAGAACATTGTGTTAACAGAACAGACTAAACTTAATTAAAGTCAACTGACGTAACCACCAGTCACTACATAGAGTTAGAGTGAACGTGATATGACCATGAGTGATGTGATTCATGGAACATAAGCTGCTTGATCCCCAGACGGATCTAAAGTCAACAACATTATGGATACAACTCTTATAGCACAGCGTGATCCAATAATAGTGGTGAAATTAGTTTATAAAACCCCACAGGAGAGGTTCCTGTTCTTCACCTGCACCCCGTTACCTCAACTTTAGAGTGTCACTGCGACCTGGAAGAGCCCATTCTATTTTCTAGGTCACATAGTCATAACTTGCTCCTCTGCTGTAATGTTCCTGCCTGTGACAATATAGGCCTGTTGCTGTTGTTTTGCTGTGACTGTTCTTGTTCTGTGACTGTTCTGGTGAGGATGGACCAACAACAGGTAAGCTACTGTGTGTAGGCTATTGGAACACAATGAGGACAATAGCAGTTTTGTCCACCAATGTCCTGGCGTTCCTCAGATGACGGCGTGAGAGTCTAATTTCTTCTTCTCCTCCCATTACCCTACATCTCCTTATCTATTTTCCCTCTCTTCCTCTTCTTCCTTCCGTCCACATCCGTGACGATGTGACCTCTGGCGTCAAGATGTTAAGTGAATTGATTCAATGGCAGCTTAATCAGCCAATGACAAAGGAGTTCATCAGGTGCGTGGCTGTGAGATCAGGGGCTTGTTAATTACCATGTTACTGTGATGTGAGGGCTAGCCAAGCGTCTTCTGCCTACACTGGACAATGTGGACATGTCAAAAGGTAAATTGGTTACAGACATCCAGCGCTACAGCTCAGGTGTGAGGATGTACTGAGAGAGAGAGAGATAGAGCGAGAGAGAGAGAGAGAGACACGCAGACAGAGAGAGAGAGAGAGAGAGAGAGAGAGTGATCCAGACAGACATACGACAGATGGATAGAAACAGACACAAGGAAAGACAGCATTAACGACAGGAGGGAATCCTCAACCTTTTCTCCTCTTTAGGAGTATAGTTTATTTGACATGCCTAACCTCCTCCAGTGTCATTACACCCATCATCATACTCACATTCATGTTACCCACAACGAAATGCTTGACTGGGCTATTTTGGTCAAGTATGTTGCTCGGACTTGTTTGTGCCGGATAGGGACTTGATCAGGCTCTCTCTCTCAATTCAAACTATACATTACCTTATTATCATAAATCCAAGTCATTATTATAATAATAATGTTTTTACATTTCACTACAGTATTATCATGCAGAAGTTTTTTGTAGTATGTAGGCCATGTATGTGTCTTATGTCTGTAACCCAATGACACTTCTCACGCAGCTCCTTTTGGGATAAATCAAGTATTTTGAATTGACTTGAATAATTTGGATAGTAGTGTCCATACCTAGTTTTTACAATCATATATTTGATCACATAGCCTACATGTATTACATACAGTATATGCCACAACCCTGCGCCGACAAGGAGTGAGTGAGGCAGTTTCATGACATTGCACTGAGGTTATCTATAGCCTCTGAGGGGTCAAGGGTAATCTCCACAGGGTGTCAACTGTCTACTAATAGGTGGGCTAGGGAGAGAGGGTTGCAAGCTGCCGCAGGGCACTGAGTAAATGTGTTTGGGTTGAGTATTAGATCTGGCGAAGAAAGGCGGTAGGGTGAAGACAGGACTTGGGTTAAAAGGTTAAATCTGGGGTCAAATCTGGCTTCCCTGTCAGCTGTCAATCAATCTTACAGCATGCCATGACAGGAGGATTGACCTATAGCTTTATATGAGGATAAAGTGAGTGGAGTGGGTAAAGGAGAGAGATTAGAGATAGATAGTATAGAAATGTACAGTGTATCTCAATGAGAAATAGTCTCTACATGGGGTGATTCTATACTGCTGATGTCTCCTCTCCAACATCTCGAGAACTGAAAAAAAGAGCTATCAGGTTCTGATTTTGAATGGTGTCAGCAACCGTAGCGTTTCACTGGATGTTTATTCAATGGCCAACAAATAGCCTGTTCAGTTTAACAAGGGCTGGAAAGGCTGTGCGAGTACATCTGTCATACTATAAAAAACAACAGAGTAACATAAGAGGGGGAACTACACAACCACTAAATCAGGCGAAAGGGAACTCAAAGTAACACTG
Source organism: Coregonus clupeaformis (assembly GCF_020615455.1). NCBI lineage: Eukaryota > Metazoa > Chordata > Actinopteri > Salmoniformes > Salmonidae > Coregonus > Coregonus clupeaformis. Next base: position 26,805,307 of record NC_059205.1, read on the forward strand.
TAATTTGGGAGAGTGCTGGTTAACCGTGTTTCTGTTTAGCCTTAGGCATTGGAGCTGAGGTCATACGCAAGCAAGGCACAGCCTAGGCCCCAGTATATGCTGGAATATAACTAAGGGAGAGATTGCTTGCTCAATCTTCTCTCTCTCACTTTCGCTTATGCATACACACTCACACATGTGCACACACTCACTCGCACAAGCACTGACACATTCCAGATTATTTCCCCCCCTCCAATACTGCCTCCTCCTGGTTCAGAGCTCTATATTCATCAGGGAGGTAGTCACTAGTCACCATCATTCTAGAGATAGAGTGCCACCAAGTGGTATGATTTAAATATGCATAGGCACAGCCCTGCAGGTGCCCCATCAACACAACTTTGTGAAATGGCCCATAAAACTCCATGGCTCAAAACAATAAAATATCCAATATCCAGTGTGCATCCCACTTCTGACACCACTGAAGGCTTCGTGGGAGATTTTGGTGTAAAAGGAGATAAATCAGACTGCAGTCATCAAGTTAAGAAAATGTATTTAATGTCCCAACAGGCATCTGATACAATTGCTAAGATGGCTAAGAAGCCAAATGTCTCAAAGGCCTTAATGGTTCAAAGGCCATCTTAGTAATTGACTTATACAGTAATGATACAGCATCAAATCATTCAGTCGATCAATTTATTCAAATAATTGTTTGTTGCTTATTACAAAATATCTTACGTTTTCTGTGATTGTTTTTAGGTTGGTGAATGGTTTGGCAGTGTTTTTAGCCTTCGGTGGGGTGGGGAGAAGGTGGTGTTTGTTTCTGGATAAGTAATTATGAAAAAGTATAATATTGCAGTTTAATTTTACTGTTGAGGATTTTACTTTTTCTTGATCTTCCCTCTGTTTTTGAACCACCCTCACCATGTTATTCCAGTCTGTGTTGGAGTGGCTGGACATCAAGGGTTCCTCTGCATCTTCCTTCTGGCGACTGGAAGCCACCCAACTTTCCTCCAGGATCACGAGCTCTGCCTCTCATGGGCAATTTATTTGATATGGATGCTAAACTCCCTCACATTTACAGTTGGTCGGAAGTTTACATACACCTTAGCTAAATACATTTAAACTCAGTTTTTCACAATTCCTGACATTTAATCCAAGTAAAAATTCCCTGTTTTAGGTCAGTTAGGATCACCACTTTATTTTAAGAATGTGAAATGTCAGAATAATAGTAGAGAGAATGATTTATTTCAGCTTTTATTTCTTTCATCACATTCCCAGTGGGTCAGAAGTTTACATACACTCAATTAGTATTTGGTAGCATTGCCTTTAAATTGTTTAACTTGGGTCAAACGTTTCGGGTAGCCTTCCACAAGCTTCCCACAATAAGTTGGGTGAATTTTGGCCCATTCCTCCTGACAGAGCTGGTGTAACTGAGTCAGGTTTGTAGGCCTCCTTGCTCGCACACACTTTTTCAGTTCTGCCCACAAATTGTCTATAGGATTGAGGTCAGGGCTTTGCGATGGCCTCTCCAATACTTTGACTTTGTTGTCCTTAAGCCATTTTGCGACAACTTTGGAAGTATGCTTGGAGTCATTGTCCATTTAGAAGACCCATTTGCGACCCAGCTTTAACTTCCTGACTGATGTCTTGAGATGTTGCTTCAATATATCCACATAATTGTCCTTCCATATATTTTGTGAAGTGCATCAGTCCCTCCTGCATCAAAGCACCCCCACAGCATGATGCTGCCACCCCCGTGCTTCATGGTTGGGATGGTGTTCTTCGGCTTGCAAGCTCCCCCTTTTTCCTCCAAACATAACGATGGTCATTATGGCCAAACAGTTCTATTTTTGTTTCATCAGACCAAAGGGCATTTCTCCAAAAAGTATGATCTTTGTCCCCATGTGCAGTTGCAAACCGTAGTATGGCTTTTTTATGGCGGTTTTGAATGGCTTCTTCCTTGCTAAGCGGCCTTTCAGGTTATGTCGATATAGGACTCGTTTTACTGTGGATATAGATACTTTTGTACCTGTTTCCTCCAGCATCTTCACAAGGTCCTTTGATGTTGTTCTGGGATTGATTTGCACTTTTCGCACCAAAGTACGTTCATCTCTAGGAGACAGAACGCATCTCCTTCCTGAGCGGTATGACGGCTGCGTGGTCCCATGGTGTTTATACTTGCGTACTATTGTTTGTACAGATGAACGTGGTACCTTCAGGCGTTTGGAAATTGCTTCCAAGGATGAACCAGACTTGTGGAGGTCTACACATTGTTTTCTGATGTCTTGGCTGATTTATTTTGAGTTTGAAGGTAGGCCTTGAAATACATCCACAGGTACACCTCCAATTGACTCAAATGATGTAATTTAGCCTATCAGAAGCTTCTAAAGCCATGACATAATCTTCTGGAATTTTCCAAGCTGTTTAAAGGCACTGTCAACTTACTGTATGTAAACAGTGGAATCTGACCCACTGGAATTGTGATACAGTGAATTATAAGTTAAATAATCTGTCATGCACAAAGTAGATGCCCTAACCGACTTGCCAAAACTATAGTTTGTTAACAAGAAATGTGTGGAGAGGTTGAAAAACGAGTTTTAATGACTCCAACCTAAGTGTATGTAAACTTCCGACTTCAACTGTATCTACACAAGGTAAGGCGGTGTTTAACCTTTCAGGAGATTTTTATTTGTTGAAAAAATAAGGTGAGAGATATACTGTGAACACATTGACTGGGTGAGAAAAGTGTATTATAAAGAAGCTATGAATTGATCTATAAATCCAAACTGAAGGCACCACATTTCAGCTGGTTATGGTATAGTAAATAGCTGTTAGACATGAAGGTGCTCTCTTTTTTGTATCATAGATGGCTGAAATCCATGGAAATGTCTTCCATATCAGCTTTGACTCTGAGAAGATGATGTGTGTGTCTGGCTTCAACACAGTGAAAGAGGGGCTAGTGGGAGATGTGTTTGCGGCAAGACCACCAAACGCCATCCTCGACAGGCTATGCGGAACCAATGGAAAGTCTCTTTTCATTACCGTAACTTGATAGATCATCACAGGTCATACAGTTTGAGCAAACCATTCCAAACAACAATCATGAACACCTAAGCCACTGAAAACTATTTAAATACTTGTGTTCATTCAAAATTGTGAAAGCATGATGAAAATAAACCTTTTCTCTTTGAACCTATACCCAAGTAGCCTAGCGGTTAAGAACATTTGGCTAGTAACCAAAAGCGTGCTGGTTCGAATCCCTGAGCTGACTAGGTGAAAAATCTGTTGACGTCCCCTTGAGCTAGGCACCTAACCCTAATTGCTCATGTGTCGCTCTGGATAAAAGCGTCTGCTAAAAAGTAAATTTTCAATAGCATAGCTTTCTGTGGAAGAGGTGTTTTGCCCTCCCCACACTCCTGGGATTGGGAAAGAGATCCTTGGAGGAGGCTATTTTGGAAAAGTACAGGTTAATTCAAGAGGAGGTGAAGCAGTAGAGAGGTATGAAGTCATGGGCCAAAATCTAACTGGTTTGGGCCCATACTCACAAAGCATCTCAGAGTAGGATCTAGGACCAGGTCCACGTAATCGTATACATTTTGATCTAAAGGCAAAACTGATCCTAGATCAGCCATCATACTCTCAGATGCTTTATGAATACGTGATCAGGCCTCTAAGTTACTATTACACTATTATTATGGGGGAAGGAACAACTGGCAAATACCTGAACTATATCTCCTTTTCCAGGTGACCCTTTTGAACCACAGCTATTTCGGAACAACGCTGTTGCCAATATCATCTATGCCATGGTGTTCGGACAGAGGTGAGGTTTGGATCAGTGGCAGTTCGTGCCATTCAACATTAGGCAGGACAATTTTTAAAAATGAGCATGGCCTTATTTCTATTACAGTATATAGACGGGTTGGCTGACAACGTCACGAAAATGATGCACTTGCATCGATGTGGCCAGAAGCCATGCTTTGTTAATATTTCTGAACGATCAGATAGCTAGCAACAATGACAAGCTGCCATGTGGGGAATCAAAAGGTGGCTCGTTCCAGCAAGTTTTATCTTGTTCTTGATATCAAGTCTTGTTTTGAGGTGTTTTGACTAATTTCATGTCAATGCTAATATGGCAAACATTCTCTAGCTAGCTAACCAACAACTGTAACGATATATTTGAGAGACAACAAGTGCTCATTGTGCAAATGTATTTATGTTTTCAACAACCATTTGGAGATTAAAAATAGTGTACATGTTGTCAACAATCTAAGCCAACCCTGTCTTTTTTGCCCAATAGTTGCACACGTGTTGGTTATGTTGCTAAACAACCAACCCATCTATTGGATGACTGTCAATCATATTCCATTTACCCAGCTCAATGTAACATCGAATTTGCCCTATACCCATCATGAGGTTGCTATAACCTGGCCTACAAATGAAAGTTTATAACGTAGGTCACAGGCCGAGACACAAATTTTAGTAATCAAGGTGACAGACAGCGACACATTCAATACCGCCTTGCACACTCTTGCCTGCATCTAGCTGATCTGGGGTATACTCATTAGTCCAAACAGTACTCATTAGTCCAAACAATAGTTTTTATTGGACTAATTAAAGTTTCAAGTTTTAAAGTGAAATGCCTTTCTTGAAAGCTCTTTCCCAACAATGCTGTAATCAATATCTGTAGCAATATAAAATAAAGTAAAATAGAACAAAAACACACGAGAAATAGAAATAAGAAGAACATGAAAAAGTAAGTAAGCTACTGTCACGCCCTGACTCAGGGGACGGTTATTTGTTGAGTCAGGGTGTGTATATTTCGTGTTGTGTTTATTTCTATGTTTAGTTTCTAGATCGTTTAGATCTATGTTGGCCAGGGTGGTTCCCAATCAGAGGCAGCTGTAGCTCGTTGTCTCTGATTGGGGACCATACTTAGGCAGCCGTTTGGCACCAGTCTGTGTGGGATCTTGTTCCGTAAAGGTATGTCATTAGTCTACCTTGGACTTCACGTTTCGTTTGTTGTTTTTGTCGTGTGTTCAGTACATCAATAAATATGAATGCATATCACGCTGCGCCTTGGTCCTTCTCGTTAATGAACGATCGTGACAGCTACAGTATATACAGGGTCAGTTCGAGGGTCAATACCATATGTACAATGTGCATGGATACTGGAGTGGTAGGGGTAGAGATGTATAGGGGTAAGGTGACTACACACTGGGCACAGACGTCAATTCAACGTCTATTCCACGTTGGTTCAACGTAATTTCATTGAATTGACGTGGAAACGACATTGATTCAACCAGTGTGTGCCCAGTGGTTAGGCATCAGGATACATATATGATAAACAGAGTAGCAGCAGCGTATATGATGATTGTATGTGAGTGTGTGTGCGTGTGTGTAGTGTCAGTATGAATACAGTGGTTGAAAAAAGTATTTAGTCAGCCACAAATTGTGCAAGTTCTCCCACTTAAAAAGATGAGAGAGGCCTGTAATTTTCATCATATGTACACGTCAACTATGACAGACAAATTGAGCATTTTTTTTCCAGAAAATCACATTGTAGGATTTTTAATGAATTTATTTGAAAATTATGGTGGAAAATAAGTATTTGGTCACCTACAAACAAGCAAGATTTCTGGCTCTCACAGACCTGTAACTTCTTCTTTAAGAGGATCCTCTGTCCTCCACTCATTACCTGTATTAATGGCACCTGTTTGAACTTGTTATCAGTATAAAAGACACCTGTCCACAACCTCAACAGTCACACTCCAAACTCCACTATGGCCAAGACCAAAGAGCTGTCAAAGGACACCAGAAACAAAATTGTAGACCTGCACCAGGCTGGGAAGACTGAATCTGCAATAGGTAAGCAGCTTGGTTTGAAGAAATCAACTGTGGGAGCAATTATTAGGAAATAATAATAATAATTAATCATTTAGCAGACGCTCTTATCCAGAGCGACTTACAGGAGCAATTAGGGTTAAATGCCTTGCTCAAGGGCACATCGACAGATTTTTCACATAGTCGGCTCGGAGATTAGAACCAGCGACCTTTCGGTTACTGGCACAACGCTCTTAACCACTAAGCTACCTGCCGCCCTATGGAAGACATACAAGTGGAAGACATACAAGACCACTGATAATCTCCCTCGATCTGGGGCTCCACGCAAGATCTCACCCCATGGGATCAAAATGATCACAAGAACGGTGAGCAAAAATCCCAGAACCACAAGGGGGGACCTAGTGAATGACCTGCAGAGAGCTGGGACCAAAGTAACAAAGCCTACCATCAGTAATACACTACGCACACCAGGGACTCAAATCCTGCAGTGCCAGACGTGTCCCCCTGCTTAAGCCAGTACATGTCCAGGCCCGTCTAAAGATTGCTAGAGTGCATTTGGATGATCCAGAAGAGGATTGGGAGAATGTCATATGGTCAGATGAAACCAAAATAGAACTTTTTGGTAAAAACTCAACTCGTCGTGTTTGGAGGACAAAGAATGCTGAGTTGCATCCAAAGAACACCATACCTACTGTGAAGCATGGGGGTGGAAACATCATGCTTTGGGGCTGTTTTTCTGCAAAGGGACTAGGACGACTGATCCGTGTAAAGGAAAGAGTGAATGGGGCCATGTATCGTGAGATTTTGAGTGAAAACAGCCCCAAAACATCACTGCTCTAGAGGAGATCTGCATGGAGGAATGGGCCAAAATACCAGCAACAGTGTGTGAAAACCTTGTGAAGACTTACAGAAAACGTTTGAACCTGTGTCATTGCCAACAAAGGGTATATAACAAAGTATTGAGAAACTTTTGTTATTGACCAAATACTTATTTTCCACCATAATTTGCAAATAAATTCATTAAAAATCCTACAATGTGATTTTCTGGATTTTTTTCTCCTAATTTTGTCTGTCATAGTTGACGTGTACCTATGATGAAAATTACAGGCCTCTCTCATCTTTTTAAGTGGGAGAACATGCACAATTGGTGGCTGACTAAATACTTTTTTCCCCCACTGTACATACATACATACATACATACAGACATACATAGATACATACACATACAGTGAGGGAAAAAGTATTTGATCCCCTGCTGATTTTGTACGTTTGCCCACTGACAAAGAAATTATCAGTCTATAATTTTTATGGTAGGTTTATTTGAACAGTGAGAGACAGAATAACAACAAAAAAATCCAGAAAAACGCATGTCAAAAATGTTATAAATTGATTTGCACTTTAATGAGGGAAATAAGTATTTGACCCCCTCTCAATCAGAAAGATTTCTGGCTCCCAGATGTCTTTTATACAGGTAACGAGTTGAGATTATGAGCACACTCTTAAAGGGAGTGCTCCTAATCTCATTTTGTTACCTGTATAAAAGACACCTGTCCACAGAAACAATCAATCAATCAGATTCCAAACTCTCCACCATGGCCATGGCCAAAGAGCTCTCCAAGGATGTCAAGGACAAGATTGTAGAACTTCACAAGGCTGGAATGGGCTACAAGACCATCGCCAAGCAGCTTGGTGAGAAGGTGACAACAGTTGGTGCGATTATTCGCAAATGGAAGAAACACAAAAGAACTGTCAATCTTGGTAACACACTACGCCGTGAAGGACTGAAATACTGCAGCGCCCGCAAGATCCCCCTGCTCAAGAAAGCACATATACAGGCCCGTCTGAAGTTTGCCAATGAACATCTGAATGGTTCAGAGGAGAACTGGGTGAAAGTGTTGTGGTCAGATGAGACCAAAATCGAGGTCTTTAGCATCAACTCAACTCGCCGTGTTTGGAGGAGGAGGAATGCTGCCTATGACCCCAAGAACACCATCCCCACCGTCAAACATGGAGGTGGAAACATTATGCTTTGGGGGTGTTTTTCTGCTAAGGGGACAGGACAACTTCACCGCATCAAAGGGACGATGGACGGGGCCATGTACCGTCAAATCTTGGGTGAGAACCTCCCTCACTTCCCTCAGCCAGGGCATTGAAAATGGGTCATGGATGGGTATTCCAGCATGACAATGACCCAAAACACACGGCCAAGGCAACAAAGGAGTTGCTCAAGAAGAAGCACATTAAGATCCTGGAGTGGCCTAGCCAGTGTCCAGACCTTAATCCCATAGAATATCTGTGGAGGGAGCTGAAGGTTCGAGTTGCCAAACGTCAGCCTCGAAACCTTAATGACTTGGACAAGATCTGCAAAGAGGAGTGGGACAAAATCCCTCCTGAGATGTGTGCAAACCTGGTGGCCAACTACAAGAAACATCTGAACTCTGTGATTGCCAACAAGGGTTTTGCCACCAAGTACTAAGTCATGTTTTGGAGAGGGGTCAAATACTTATTTCCCTCATTAAAATGCAAATCAATTTATAACATTTTTGACATGCGTTTTTCTGGATTTTTTTGTTGTTATTCTGTCTCTCACTGTTCAAATAAACCTACCATTAAAATTATAGACTGATCATGTCTTTGTCAGTGGGCAAACGTACAAAATTAGCAGGGGATCAAATACTTTTTTCCCTCACTGTACATACATATCCTTTTAAAAAATATATATATTCCCCTTTATTACTTTCCAACCCCGCCACCCTTTCCCCACTTGGAGTAAACTAGTGAACAACAACGCCTAGGCCTCTACTTCCAGCCCATACCCACTATCTACATTTTATGGACACAGTCAATTTTACAGTAATTATATTTTGTTTGTTCTTTCTCCTGAACTTCTTCTACTCTCAACCTCTCTGATCATTTTCATGATGTCCATTCGGTTTGCTTCTATATGCCATATCTTTCTAACTGTGCTCCTTCACAAAAGCTCCCAACCTACAACCCATACACTTATTATGGACACAGCGTGCCTACATGATTAGTGATCTTGTTATTGTTTGTTGTTAGTTGTTATTAGTCCCATCCTTCAATTCCATTCAACACCTCCCATCTATCTTTTAACACCATCCATATAGGATTTCTATTTGCCATATATATTTCAACTGTACTGTGATGTCTTACAAAATTTCTGAACCTTTCTATTCTCATTGTTTCTACAGATTGTGAATTGAAAATAAACCTTTTTGCTAATAGTATTATTATGTTATTGATCGATTGACTATGACTTTTCAGATCACCCAGTAGTGCTATCTGCAGGGTTAGCTCCAGGTAAATATTGCAATCCTTTAGCCATTCCTGGACCTGTGTCCAAAAACAAGCTACAAATGGACAGTACCAAAACAAATGATCTAATGATTCTGTCTCTTCGCAGCAAAATCTGCAGAGCTGGGAAGATTGTACCCCCCATATAAATAACATTCTATTGGTAGCAATAATTTTATATAATAATTTAAATTGAAAGATTGTAAGTTTTGAATCAGGTGTCGTTTTGCGTATCAGTTCTTAAAGACTATGCCATGGGATCGGTACGTCAAAAATCTCTTCCCAACTATTTTGCAATCTATATGGGACGGCTGTCAATCCTTTGGTCCTTAAATGAAACTGATGTACCTTTTTATTTATCACAGTTTTCCTTAACCAATTATGTTCTTTAATGCAAGGCCGACAGACAAGTTCCTTACTTTCTCCTCCTTCCACTTTCCTCTTCCATTTTTGCGGTAAGGCTGCAATTATTTGGTTGTAATTTTGGGTAGAGCAGACATTTCCATATGTTTTTGTTAGCTGCATGTGCGACATAACTCCACCAGTCCTACCGATGATAACATTTACGAAGATTATACCTTTTTTTAATCAATTAGTATATTATTTGTTCTGTCGTTTCTGGAGGATTAAATTGAAATTGCAACCAACTTTCTATGGCTTGTTTTAGAAACAGTGATATTTGGGAGATGATTTCCTTTTCAAATAACTGAAAGTGAGAGGTTGTAATCTGAATGAAGGGAAAAAGGCCATTCTTGAACATTGGGTGAGACAATATTACAAATTTGCTAGAGAACCAGTTCGGATTTAAGTATAACTTTTGTATGACTGAAGCTTTTAGTGATAGGTCTAATGCTTTAATATTTAATAATTTCTGTCCTCCGAATTCATATTCATTATATAAATAGGCCCGTTTAATTTTGTCTGGCTTGCCGTTCCAAATAAAATGGAATATTTTTTTCTCATATAATTTAAAAAACTGTTCGCTAGGCTAGGCATAAGCAAATAGGTAAACTGGGATAATACTAAAGAGATAATCAGGGTGGTTTTTCCACAAATTGACAGGCACCCACCTTTCCATGGTAGCAAGATCATATCTATTTTTGCTAACTTTCTATTATAATTTATTGAAGTGAGATCATTTATTTTCCTTTGGGATATGTATTCCGAGTATATCCACATCACCATCAGACCATTTTATTGGTAAACTACATGGCAATGTAAATTTTTAATTTTTTATTGATCCAATACGTAATATAGTACATTTGTCATAATTTGGTTGTAATCCAGAGTGGTTAGAAAATGTATCTAGATCCTCTATGAGGCTGTGGAGTGATTCTAGTTGTGGATTTAAAAGATAACATGAATCATCAGCGTACAATGACACCTTTGTTTTTAAGCCCTGGATTTCTAATCCCCTGATATCATTGTTGGTTCTGATTTTAATAGCTAACATCTCGATGGCCACAATAAATAGATATGCCGATAGTGGACAACCTTGTTTCACTCCTCTTGACAGTTTAAAACTTTCTGAGAAATAGCAATTATGTACTATTTTACACCTAGGGTTACTATACATGATTTTGACCCATTTTATAAGAGATTCACCAAAATATCAATGCTCCAGGCATTTATATATAAACCCCAGTCGTACTTTATCAAATGCTTTTTCGAAGTCTGCTATGAATAGTAGGCCTGGTTTTTCAGATTTTCCATAATGTTCTATTGTTTCCAATACTTGCCTTATATTATCTCCAATGTATCTTCCTTGTAAAAAACCTGTCTGATTAGAATGAATAATATCCGACAATACCTTTTTAATTCTGTGCGCTATACATTTTGCTAGAATTTTTGCATCACAACACTGAAGTGTAAGGGGCCTCCAATTTTTTTAATGGATTGGATCTTTATATTTTCCACTTGTATCCTGTTTCAGTAATAATGAGATCAGACCTTCTTCTTGAGTGTCAGATAATCTACCATTTACATAGGAGTGGTTAAAACATGCTAATAGCGGTCCTCTGAGTATATCAAAAAAGGTTTGGTATACTTCGACTGGTATGCCATCCATCCCTGGAGTTTTCCCAGACTTAAAGTCTTTAATTGCACCCAGAAGTTCCTCCTCTGTAATTTCACCTTCACATGAGTCTTTCTGTTTGGCTGTTAATTTTACATTATCAATAGAAAAAAAATCTCTACAATTAGCTTCAGTTAGAGGAGATGGAGGCGACTGAAATGAAAACATATGCTTAAAGTACCTTGTTTCCTCCTTCAACATATCATTTGGTGAATCATGGGTTACTCCGTCAATTGTAACCAATTTCATTACATTCTTTTTAGTAGCATTCCTATGTTGAAGATTTAAAAAAAATTGGTGCATTTTCCCCCATATTCCATCCAGTTTGCTTTATTTTTATAATATATTACACTTGATCTTTCTTGAATAAGTTTCTCCATTTCTTTTTGTTTTTCCTCTAATGTATTCTGAGCCTCTATGTTACAGTTTTTATTGCCATCTATCTGTTCTGTTAGACTTTCTATTTCCTTTGTTAGTATAAACTCTTTTGACCTAAATTGCTTTTGTTTTCGAGATGAGTACTGAATTGCATGGCCTCTAAAGGCACATTTAAAGGTGTCCCATACAATAAGGGGATTTGCTGTACCTATGTTATGTCGGAAAAAATCAGTTATAAATTCCTCTGTCCTAGTTAAAAACAAGTTATCATCCAATAGGCTTTGATTAAATTTCCAATATCCTCGCCCACGTGGAATTTCAGTAAGAGTAATGTATATGCCAATTATATGATGGTCCGACCGCATTCTGTCCCCTATTAACACTTTTTAAACTTTTGGTGCCAACGAGAATGAGATAAGAAAGAGGTCAAGACGACTAGCTTGATTGAGTCTCCGCCATGTATATCTCACTAGATCAGGATATTTAAGCCTCCATATATCTACTAGTTCTAATGTATCCATGACATTCATGATTTTCTTAAGAGCATGTTGGTGATTGTTTGTGGTGTGATTTCCTTTACGGTCCATTGAGCTATTTAAAACAGTATTATAATCCCCCACCATAATAATATTGTCTTGAATTGCTTGCAGGGTTGATAATTTATTATATATATTGTCAAAGAAGTGTGGATCATCATTATTTGGTCCGTAAATGTTAATGAGCCATATCTGTTTATTGTCCAATAACATATTTAAAATAATCCATCTACCTTGCGTATCTATTTGGACAATTTGCACATTCGGATCGAAATTACTATTAATTAATATCATCACCCCTTTTGAATTTCTTTGCCCATGGGAGAAGTATATTTCGCCCCCCCATTCCTTTTTCCACACAACTTCATCTAGAATTGTTGAATGAGTTTCCTGTAAACAATAGATATTATATTCCTTCTCTTTGAGCCATGTAAATATTGTTCTTCTTTTGTTATTATCAGCTAAGCCATTACAATTATAACTGGCTATACTTATTTCACCATACACCATAATGAGATACAAGTTTCAAGTCTATTTATCATTATATATGTTTGTAAATTTACCAACAAAAAAATACATAATGATTGAGTGTCCATATAGCTGTACCATGATATTTGCACTGCTACTAAGTATCCCTTCAATTGTTCTCCACTAATTCCCCCGTTAAAGCCCCTCCCCATCCCAAGTTGAGCCGTCATCCCAGTGATCGACATCCCACCCACATCCCTCCGGATCCCTATGGCCCCGAGAGGCCAGGACCCATCCATCGAAAACAGCACACAGTGCCACGCACAAAACGGAAGCAGATCAATTAATGCCCCGTGGTTGTGCTGAATGCCGTCTTCCACTCATCCCCTTCCCGAACACGCACCAGGTTGTACGCACTCCTGAGATCTAGCTTTGTGACGAAGCGCGCCCCATGCATTGACTCGATCACTGAAGGAATGAGGGGGAGAGGATAATCAATGCACGGCACAGACCGCCGTCTTTCTTCTTCACAAAGAAGAAACTCGAGGAGGCGGGTGAAGTGGAGGGAAGTATGTACCCCTGGCCCAGGGACTCGGAGACGTATGTTTCCATAGCCTCCATTTCAGCCTGTGACAGGGGGTACACATGACTCCTGGGAGGTACAGCGTCTACCCGAAGGTCTATCGCACAATCCCCCGCCCGATGAGGTGGTAATTTAGTAGCACGCGTCTTGGAAAACACGTGCGCCAAATCGAGGTATTCGGGGGGAATGCGCACGGTGGAGGTACCATCTGGACTTTCCACCATGGTTGCACCAACAGAAACATCTAGACACCTACCCTGACATTCACGCGACCACCCCGTGAGAGCCCTCTGCGGCCATGAGAAGGTGGGGTTGTGGAGTGCTAACCAAGGGATACCTAATACCACAGGGAAAGCAGGAGATTCAATAATCGAAAAAAATACCCTGCTCACAATGAGTCTCCTGGGTGATCATGGTGACCGGTATAGTGACTTCCGTAACAAACTCGGACCCTAATGGTCGACTATCGAGTGCTCTGATGGGGAGTGGAATGGAGAGGGGAACCAATGAAATGCCTTGACGGCGTGCGAATGCCCTGTCCATAAAGTTCCCAGCTGCGCCTGAATCGACTAGCGCCTTACACTGGGGAACTACCATGTGATCGGGAAAGTGGATAGGTAAAGTACAGTGCCCAACAGAGGGCTCTGAACAAGTGTGGGTGTTCGATACCTGGGGTGATGCGTGAGTGCCCTGCCTGCCGCCTCCCGGCACAAAAGAACATTGACTACGACGTGTGGAGTACTGTCCCTTCGTGCCACCAGAGTGGCACTGTCCTCCTCCGCTCTCTCGGCCGGCAGCTCCACCCAGCTCCATCGGCTCTGGATCCGAGTCGTCCGGGGTGGAAACGGGCAGACCCCTACCAGGACGTCCTCTGGCTGCTAGCAACCGGAAATGGTCGATCAGGGCCCGCTCGTTCCACCCGGACCCCGCGGCCCACTCCAGGGCTTTCCCACAGAGGCAGGAAACGAGGATGGACACCTTCTCCCACTCCGATGGCGCCGGTCTGATGCTGGCGAAGTAAAGCTCCAATTGGAGGAGGAATCCCTGGCACAGCGCCGCCGTCCCATCAAACACCCGTGGTCGGGATATCTGGATCCCTCCGGGTGCTGGGGTGTAGATGGCTGGATCCGGTTGGCCAGCTGGTCTCGACAGATCGGGTCCTCTCCTCTCCAGGCATTGGACGACCTAAAGAACCCGAACCATTGCTTCCCCCAAGCTGGCCAGCATCGTGGAATGCTCCTGGACCCGTGCCACGACTCCAGGCATGCGCTCTTCTCCTGCTGACTCCATAACAGGTGGGTGATTCTGTGGTGAGTGTGGTGAAAGGAGACAGGCGCAGGAGGGAATCACTGAATACAGAGTTTATTCCTTTGTTGACACACAAATGCGCTCCAATAGCGATCAACAAAACAGGCACAGGGGAATCAAACATCCCTGGCAATTACATAGTAACGGAATCCAATAATACATAGGCACAGGGGGAAAATCTACCCTGGCAACACAATGTTATGAGTAGCTCCACCGAGCTACATATTCTCACAATTAACAATCAACCACAAGGACAAGGGGGCAGAGGGAACACTTATACACTGACTAATTAGGGGATTAGAACCAGGTGTGTGTGATTGACAAGACAATTGTGATGATGATTGGGGCGGCAGTGGTTAGTACTCCGGTGACGACGAACGCCGAAGCCTGCCCGAACAAGGAGGGGAGGCAGCCTCGGCCGAAGTCGAGACACCATCAGAATCAGTAATAGTAGCAATTGACTGGGAGTCCGCTCTCTTTTTAGCTAGGTACGCCAAATATTTTCCTGGTTTATTTCAATGTTCATAAAGCTTTTGCCTGACAAATCTCATTTTATTTTTAGCGTCCTGTGTTAGGAGGACTGATATTTCCTTTAATAAGGCAGGAGTGGGAATTTTAATGTAGTCCTCTTTAGTTCCTAATTCACCCTCTAACGCTTTTTGCTTTTCACGTTTTTTCCACCTCTTAGTGGCTGAGTATGACATAATCAGACCCCTGGCGTACGCTTTACAGGTTTCCCAAAGGAGCGAGGGGTTATCTGTTGATTGAGAGTTAATAGAGAAAAATGCTTTAAACTCTGTAATAAAATATGATGTAAGTCTATGGTCTTTAAGAATGGTTGTATTCAATCTCCAATGTCTTGATGGATTGGGTGCCCCTTTGAGTTTTATGTCCAGGATCACCTCAGCATGATCAGATTTGACTATGCTTCCTATATTAGCAGATTAAACAGACTGTAAATACATCCTGGGCATAAAAAAGTAATCTATTCTAGGCTGATATCCATGAGGTGCAGAGAAAAAGGTGAACTCTCTATTGGAGGGATGAAAGGTTCTCCAGACATCAGCATACCCCAGATCATCACAAATAGCTTTACGTGACCTAGCTTGAGGAGAGGGTGAAGCTATGCCGCTGGGAAACTTGTCTATAAGGGGGTTCAACAAACAATTAAAATCTCCTCCAACCACTGCAGTGTCCAGTGGTGGAAAAAGTACCCCATTTTCATACTTGAGTAAAAGTATAGATAACTTAATAGAAAGTTACTCAAGTAAAAGTAAAAGTCAGCCAGCAAAATACCACTTGAGTAAAAGTCTAAAAGTATTTGGTTTTAAATATACTTAAGTATCAAAAGTAAATGTAATTGCTAAAATATACTTAAGTATCAAAAGTAAAAGTAAAAGTATAAATCATTAAAAATTATTTGTATTAAGCAAAGCAGACGGCACCATTTTCTTGTTTTAAAAATGTATAGCCAGGGGCACACGCCAACACTGCATTTGTGTTTAGTGAGTCCGCCAGGCCAGAGGCAGTAGGGATGACCACGTGTTCTCTTCATAAGTGCATAAATTTGACAATTTTCCTGTCCTGCTAAGCATTCAAAATGTAACTAGTACTTTTGGTTGTCAGGAAAAATGTCTGATGTATATAAAAAGTACAATATTTTCTTTAGGAATGTAGTGAAGTAAAAGTAAAAGTTGTCAAAAATTGTAATATTAAAGTCAAGTACAAATACTCCAAAAAACTACTTAAGTAGTACTTTAAAGTATTTTTACTTAAGTACTTTACACCACTGGCAGTGTCTGAGTTTAATTATGAGAAGTCTAGAAATACCTCAGTGAGGAAATCATGGGGGTGGGCAGGAGGGAAGTAAATATTCATTATGGAAATGTCCTGCCCTTGTAAAGTACCTTTAATTATAACAAATCAACCAAATGTATCTTTCACACAATTCAACACCTTAAGTGGTAGGTTCTTTTTCAGAAGAATTGCCACACCTCTACTTCTGGATGTAAATTATGAGAAAAACACTTGACCAAACCCCCGTTGTTACAATTTCAGATGCTCTGGTGGCTGAGCTATGATGCTCCTTATCATCCAAATGAGTTTATTGCAACAGAGCAATTTCAATATTTTATTTTTTCAAAAAATATAGTACTTTTTTCCTTTTAATGGGGTTATGGCTCCCTCTAATGTTCCATGTACATAATAATAATAATATGCCATTTAGCAGACGCTTTTATCCAAAGCAACTTACAGTCATGTCTGCATACATTTTTACGTATGGGTGGTCCCGGGGATCGAACCCACTACCCTGGTGTTACAAGCACCATGCTCTACCAATTGAGCAACAGAGGACCATAAACATAAACGCAGTCTGTTACCTGCCATTGCACCTTGACCAACCAATATGCAGACTGAATCCTACTGTAAAGATAGGGTGGTACCTTTCCCCATGTGTTGAACTCTCCCCATTCTCACCGAGCATAAACAAACTATATGAACCCTGAACCCGAACTATACTACACCCGAAAAATAAACATGTAAAGTTCCAGAAGGGGGTTTTCCCGCTAGCTAACATGCAGGGGATTTCAACTCTCCAATGTAGACTCTTAAGTCTGCATAACCACTCTATAGCCTCGTCCTTTATATATATATGAAAATGAAAATCAATAAAATAAGATTGAGGCTCTTCCACCTAAGACCAAGCCTGGGCACCAATATAGATTCAGACAGATCTCAGTCTGAGCTATGGTGGCTGTTACTGAACGAGAGCACTTGAGAACTCACATCACTGCTTCATGACCAGATTTGAATAAAAAAGTTATCCAATGCTGCAAAGGCGCAGCGTAAAGTTATTTACCCGAGAGAGTCAGTAAACGCAGCAGCCTCTTCAGGTGTGTAAAGCTTCTTAGGCGTTCCGTTGACCATGTGGTCCTCTGTAGCTCAGCTGGTAGAGCACGGCGCTTGTAACGCCAAGGTAGTGGGTTCGATCCCCGGGACCACCCATACACAAAAATGTATGCACGTACGACTGTAAATCGCTTTGGATAAAAGCGTCTGCTAAATGGCATATTATTATTATTATTATAATCTTCAATGTGGCTGAGTACAGCAGTGCGTAGTACATCTTAATTCTCGAGTCGAGCCTTCACATCATCAAACGCCTTGCGTCTTCGTACAACCGCCGTGGAGTAATCATTGAAGAATGAGACCCTTGGACCTTGGCGTTGAATACTATCAGATCCGATGCGTCTGGCCTCATCCATCATGCGCTGCTTGTCTGTGAAGTTGTGGAACTTTATAACCACTGGCCGTGAGCGCTGGTTGGGACCGGGTATCGATGTTTGAGAACGATGGGCTCTATCCAGCTTCACACGTCCAGCCGTAGTATCCATTTGTAGGTAGCCAGGAATCCATTCCTCTAAGAATTTAACTGAACGTGTCCCTTCAGTATTTTCCGGGAGTCCCACCACACGGATATTGCATCTGCGTCCTCGATTATCCAAGTCATCAATGTGCTCCGCCATTTCGCGCACCTGTTTCTCAAGTGCCTTTATCTTAGTGTCCATTGATATAGTTGAAGTTTCCACAGTAGCAATTATTCCTTCCGCCTCATCAATACGATTGACAACCTTCTGTAGTTTGGCTGAATTACCTGCTATTGCTTCCAAGACCGTTCCTATCTTGACATCGATCACTTTAGTAATGTTATCAGTCATCTTTTGAATCACCAGATCTATTGTGCCTGGATACGCAATGGTGTTAGCTTCGCTAACGTTAGTTAGCTCAACCTGCACATCTACATGGGTGGTGGTTTTGGTTGAGTTCTTAGTAGTTCTGCTGGGCATGTTGTCGGAAACTTTTGAGAAATAGCCGTCAAGACTCAATGTAGGGTAACTTATTTAGCAAATTCTACCACTTTGTCAGCTAAAAAATAAAAATAAAGAGAGAAATTAACGAATGCCAATGGAGCTCGCTGAAACAAGGTGTTCTCTCTACGGCACCATTTTGTTCCCCTACATTTATTTTTAAAATATGAATATCATACAGTGGATGCCTAGGCCTATAGACGTATGCAATGCCCTGATGCATTTAGCACTCAAATCTCCGACAGCTGAACCGTGAGGTGGACAATTATTGTTTTAGGAAAGTAAAAACCAATAAAACAATAGGCTATAAAGTTTTGAATATGCTACACATCGAAACACATTATTATAATTGCATTTTTTTATAGGCTGTTTTTAACCTCTACGGGATCGGTGTCCCGTATATGGGACGGTTGAGCTAATGTGTGCTAATGTGTTTAGCATGACTGTTGTAAGTAACAGCAAACTTTCCAGGACATAGACATGTCTTATATGGGCAGAAAGCTTAAATTCATGTTAATCTAACTGCACTGTCCAATTTACAGTAGATATTACAGTGAAAGAATACCATGCTATTGTTTGAGGAGAGTGCACAACAACAAAAAACGTATCACAGCAACTGGTTTGATACATTCACCTCTGAAGGTAAATATTGTACATACATTCTGTAATCTTGCTCTGATTTGTCATCCTAAGGGTCCCAGAGATAAAATGTAGCATAGTTTTGTTTGATAAAATCCATTTTTATATTCAAATGTAGGAACTGGGTTCTACTGTTTGAACCCCTGCTGTCTCTAGCTCCACACCCACCCCGCCATCTAGATGTGTGAAAGTTAGTGTATAAGCTAATGATCCATCATGTATGACATTCCTGGGAGTGTGTAAACTTACATTTTGTATTACCATTTCATTTTTGTATGTGCTCTATAGTTATGTACTTGAAAATTTATCAGTTGACCAATTCGGCACATTTGGGCAGATGTGATACAAAATAGTCCAGTATTGCAATGCTTCACTGGATCAATTTGAAACTTTGCAGACACTGCTGCCATCTAGTGGCCAATATCTAAATTGCGCCTAAACTGCAATATTATATTGTGGCCTTTCTCTTTCAATTCAAAGATGATGGAACTAAAAATTAAATAGAAAACACATGTTTTTTTGTTTGTATTCTCTTTTACCAGATCTAATGTGTTATATTCTCCCACATTAATTTCACATTTCCACAAACTTCAAAGTGTTTCCTTTCAAATGGTATCAAGAATATGCATATCCTTGGTTCAAGGCCTGAGCAACAGGCAGTTAGATTTGGGTATGTCATTTTAGGTGAAAATCGAAAAAAAAGGGTCCGTAACTGTGGATCATTTGGCCAATATCGCTCTGAACGGGTCTCTCTTATCCGAACCAGCACGGGTCTGTTTGGGTCTGTTTTTCCACGGGTCTTTTCGGAAAGGGTCTGACTGTCCTTCGGTCCATTTGGAATGGGTCCCCATTAAAAACATGATAATTTATGCATAACGGGTCGGGTGGGAAAGCCACAGATCCATTTAGGAAAATGTCAAACTTTTTGGACCAGTGAAGAACTCTAGTGGAACCTAAAGGACAATTTCTGCTATAGGACAGGAATTAAGTCAAAATAGGGGCGGCCCTCTGGTGGGGGCCTTTAACTCTGTGTCTATCACAGTCCAGTGGTCATCACTAGTTAGCACAGCCAAAAAGTCAGAAGGTCGAACGTCTACTCTACCAATTAGATGAGGGAGTGTGATGAGTGTGATGTCGGTTTACTGTTCGTGGGAAACGACTAATCAGATGAGGGAGTGTATGCCAACCAGCTTGCAGGGGCAGATGAGAGACATGCATTTATTGTATCTATTGATCCATCACTGATTTGGTTATTTATTAGATATAGTAAAACCAACCATCATAAAAGCAGAGTGTTAATCGGATGTCTTATTCAAACTTAGCTTGCAAACTTATCATGATTTTTGCCCTTACTCATACACAAGTTGCTTTTGTTTACATTGTGAAAATAGTCAATGTAGCTAGTTAGCTAGAGTTTCTGCTAGCTAGTAGCTTATTGACTTCATAAATCTTAGTAAAATAACCAGTGGTGTCGAGTGGAGGGCATATGCAACCCAAATCAACATTATTACTCATTATTTAAACTCACAAGATAGAATGAACACGCACGTCAACCATCGAGAATTGAACCTCAGTGATTCTTGAGCTTGGATGCTGCCATTGGACATGACGCAACGCAAGCGCAACACGGGCTGTGAAGCAGCTTTCATTGATTTCAAAGGAAGCATTTTCTCAACGGCTGATGGCAATGCCGGCCGCCCAACAGACAGCGGGGAGACTGGCCTCCAACCGCCTGGTGATGACACACACAAAGGGAGAGAAAGACGTAAACATACAAGAATCCCAAGGGTGAGCACTGACTGAAACATCATTATACCCATTCACCAGCCACTATTGGTCTGGAGGACTGAGAGCGGGAGAGAGAGAGAGAGTTAAAATTGTGATAATGTACTTATTGTAAAAGAGATAACAATTGGTTACTTCCAGGATGGTGTGGACAAGAAGCTTCCCATCCCTCTGTAGCACCTGACCAATAGGAGGGATGTCTCCACAATGAGAGACCAACTCCTTCTGAGTGGGAGGGAGGGAGGGAGGGAGGGAGGGAGGGAGGGAGGGAGGATGTACAGTGCATTCGGAAAGTAGTCAGACCCCATGACTTTTTCCACATTTTGTTACGTTACAGCCTTATTCTGAAATGGATAAAATAAAATCCTCATAAATCTACACACAATACCCCATAATGGCAAAGCAAAAACAGGTTTTTAAAATAAAAAACAGAAATACCTTATTTACATACAGTGGGGGAAAAAAGTATTTAGTCAGCCACCAATTGTGCAAGTTCTCCAACTTAAAAAGATGAGAGAGGCCTGTCATTTTCATCATAGGTACACGTCAACTATGACAGACAAAATGAGAAAAAAAATCCTGAAATTCACATTGTAGGATTTTTAATGATTTTATTTGCAAATTATGGTGGAAAATAAGTATTTGGTCAATAACAAAAGTTTGTCAATACTTTGTTATATACCTTTTGTTGGCAATGACACAGATCAAACGTTTTCTGTAAGTCTTCACAAGGTTTTCACACACTGTTGCTGGTATTTTGGCCCATTCCTCCATGCAGATCTCCTCTAGAGCAGTGATGTTTTGGGGCTGTCGCTGGGCAACACGGACTTTCAACTCCCTCCAAAGATTTTCTATGGGGTTGAGATCTGGAGACTGGCTAGGCCACTCCAGGACCTTGAAATGCTTCTTACGAAGCCACTCCTTCGTTGCCCGGGCGGTGTGTTTGGGATCATTGTCATGCTGAAAGACCCAGCCACGTTTCATCTTCAATGCCCTTGCTGATGGAAGGAGGTTTTCACTGAAAATCTCACGATACATGGCCCCATTCATTCTTTCCTTTACACAGATCAGTCGTCCTGGTCCCTTTGCAGAAAAACAGCCCCAAAGCATGATGTTTCCACCCCCATGCTTCACAGTAGGTATGGTGTTCTTTGGATGCAACTCAGCATTCTTTGTCCTCCAAACACGACGAGTTGAGTTTTTACCAAGAAGTTCTATTTTGGTTTCATCTGACCATATGACATTTTCCCAATCCTCTTCTGGATCATCCAAATGCACTCTAGCAAACTTCAGACGGGCCTGGACATGTACTGGCTTAAGCAGAGGGACACATCTGGCACTGCAGGATTTGTGTCCCTGGCGGCGTAGTGTGTTACTGATGGTAGGCTTTGTTACTTTGGTCCCAGCTCTCTGCAGGTCATTCACTAGGTCCCCCCATGTGGTTCTGGGATTTTTGCTCACCGTTCTGGTGATCATTTTGACACCACAGGGTGAGATCTTGCGTGGAGATCCAGATCGAGGGAGATTATCAGTGGTCTTGTATGTCTTCCATTTCCTAATAATTGCTCCCACAGTTGATTTCTTCAAACCAAGCTGCTTACCTATTGCAGATTCAGTCTTCCCAGCCTGGTGCAGGTCTACAATTTTGTTTCTGGTGTCCTTTGACAGCTCTTTGGTCTTGGCCATAGTGGAGTTTGGAGTGTGACTGTTTGAGGTTGTGGACAGGTGTCTTTTATACTGATAACAAGTTCAAACAGGTGCCATTAATACAGGTAACGAGTGGAGGACAGAGGAGCCTCTTAAAGAAGAAGTTACAGGTCTGTGAGAGCCAGAAATCTTGCTTGTTTGTAGGTGACCAAATACTTATTTTCCACCATAATTTGCAAATAAATTCATAAAAAATCCTACAATGTGATTTTCTGGAGAAAAAAAATCTCAATTTGTCTGTCATAGTTGACGTGTACCTATGATGAAAATTACAGGCCTCTCCCATCTTTTTAAGTGGGAGAACATGCACAATTGGTGGCTGACTAAATACTTTTTTTTCCCCACTGTAGGTATTCAGACCCTTTGCTATGAGACTCGAAATTGAGCTCAGGTGCATCCTGTTTCCATTGAACATCCTTGAGATGTTTCTACAACTTGATTGGACTCCACCTGTGGTAAATTCAATTGATTGGACATGATTTTGAAAGGTACACACATGTCTATATAAGGTCCCACAGTTGACAGTGCATGTCAGAGCAAAAACCAAGCCATGAGGTCGAAGGAATTGTCCATAGAGCTCCGAGACAGGATTGTGTCGAGGCACAGAATTTCTGCAGCATTGAAGGTCCCCAAGAACACAGTGGCCTCCATCATTCTTAAATGGAAACAGTTTGGAACCACCAAGATTCTTCCTAGAGCTGGCCGCCTGGCCAAACTGAGCAATTGAGGGAGAAGAGCCTTGGTCAGGGAGGTGACCAAGAACCCGATGGTCACTCTGACAGAGCTCCAGAGTTCCTCTGTGGAGATGGGAGAACCTTCCAGAAGGACAACCATCTCTGCAGCACTCCACCAATAAGGCACCTAAATACTCTCAGACCATGAGAAACAAGATTCTCTGGTCTGTTGAAACCAAGATTGAACAATTTGCCTGAATGCCAAGCGTCACGTCTGGAGGAAACCTGGCACCATCCCTATGGTGAAGCATGGTGGTGGCAGCATCATACTGTGGGGATGTTTTTCAGCGGCAGGAACTGGGAGACTAGTCAGGATCAAGTGAAAGATGAACGGAGCAAAGTACAGAAAGATCCTTGATGAAAACCTGCTCCAGAGCGCTCAGGACCTCAGACTGGGGCGAAGGTTCACCTTATGTGTTATTTCATAGTTTTGATGTCTTCACTATTATTCTACAATGTAAAAAATATTACAAATAAAGAATAACCCTTGAATCAGTAGGTGTGTCCAAACGTTTGACTGGTAGTGTATTCGGAAAGTGTTCAGACCCCTTGACTTTTCCCACATTTTGTTACGTTACAGCCTTATTCTAAAATTGATTAAATTGTTTTTTCCCCCTCATCAATCTACACACAATACCCCATAATGACAAAGCAAAAACAGGGTTTTTAAATTTTTTTGTAAATTTTATAAAAAAGTAAAAACTGATATCATATTTACATAAGTATTCAGACCCTTTACTCAGTACTTAGTTGAAGCACCTTTGGTAGCGATTACAGCCTCGAGTCTTCTTGGGTATGATGCTACAAGCTTGGAACACCTGTATTTGGGGAGTTTCTCCCATTCCTCTCTGCAGATCCTCTCAAGCTCTGTCAGGTTGAATGGGGAGTGTCGCTGCACAGCTATTTTCTGGTCTCTACAGAGATGTTCGATCGGGTTCAAGTCCAGGCTCTGGCTGGGCCACTCAACAACATTCAGAGACTTGTCCCGAAGCCACTCCTGCGTTGCTTGGCTGTGTGTTTAGGGTCATTGTCCTGTTGGAAGGTGAACCTTCGCCCCAGTCTGAGGTCCTGAGCGCTCTGGAGCAAGTTTTCATCAAGGATCTTTCTGTACTTTGCTCCGTTCATCTTTCCCTCGATCCTGACTAGTCTCCCAGTCCCTGCCACTGAAAAACATCCCCACAGCATGATGCTGCCACCACCATGCTTCACCGTAGGGATTGTGCAAGGTTTCCTCCAGACGTGACACTTGGCATTCAGGCCAAAGCGTTCAATCTTGGTTTCATCAGACCAGAGAATCTTGTTTCTCATGGTCTAAGAGTCTTTAGGTGCCTTTTGGCAAACTCCAAGTGGGCTGTCATGTGCCTTTTACGTAGGAGTGGCTTCTGTCTGGCCACTCTACCATAAAGGCCTGATTTGTGGAGTGCTGCAGTGCTGGTTATCCTTCTGGAAGGTTCTCCCATCTCCACAGAGGAACTCTGGAGCTCTTTCAGAGTGGTCAACTCCCCGACAAAGGCCCTTCTCCCCCGATTGCTCAATTTGGCCGGGCAGCCAGCTCTAGGATGAGTCTTCTTCCATTTAAGAATGATGGAGGCCACTGTGTTTTGGGGGACCTTCAATGCTGCAGAAATTTTTTGGTACCCTTCCCCAGATCTGTCCCTCGACACAATCCTGTCTCTGAGCTCTACGGACAATTCCTTCGACCTCATGGCTTGGTTTTTGCTCTGACATGCACTGTCAACTGTGGGACCTTATATAGACAGGTGTGTGCGTGTCCAAATCATGTCCAATCAATTGAATTGACCACAGGTGGACTCCAAGTTGTAAAAACATCTCAAGGATGATCAATGGAAACAGGATGCACCTGAGCTCAATTTCGAGTCTCATAGCAAAGGGTCTGAATACTTACACTACCGGTCAAAAGTTTTAGAACACCTACTCATTCAAGGGTTTTTCTTAATTTTTTACTATTTTCTACATTGTAGGATAATAGTGAAGACATCAAAACTATGAAATAACACATATGGAATCATGTAGTAACCAAAAAGGTGTTGAACAAATCAAAATATATTTGAGATTTGAGATTCCTCAAATAGCCACCCTTTGCCTTGATGACAGCTTTGCACACTCTGGACAGAACTTTTGTACAGTATGGCCCCCACTCCAACGTCTGAGGCGTCGACCTCCACAAACTGACGGGACGGGTCCGGATGGATTAGGATGGGGGCAGTGGTGAAACGATGCTTAAGATACAAAAATGCCTGGTCAGCAGCTGGGGTCCACGTGAACGGAACCTTGGGAGAGGTGAGTGCAGAGAGGGGAGAAGCCAGGGTGCTGTAGCCCCGAATGAAACGGTGGTAGAAATGTGCAAATCCCAGGAAACGTTGCAGCTGCACTCTGGATGTGGGTTGGGGCCAATCCACCACCGCTCTCACCCTGTCAGGATCCATCTGAACATTCCCTGCAGCGATGACGTATCCCAAAAAGGAGATAGTGGAGCGATGGAATTCACATTTCACCCTTTGACAAACAGCTGGTTCTCCAGGTGGGGCTGGAGGACTCTTGAGCCGAACGGGAAAATACAAGGATGTCGTCGAGGTAGACAAACACAAACTGGTTTAACATGTCACGGAGCACATCATTGACCAGGGCCTGGAACACTGCGGGAGCGTTGGCCAGTCCGAACGGCATAACCAGGTACTCGCCCCCTGAAGAGGCTTGAATGCCGAGGAGAAGAGTGGTAGAGGGTAACGATTTTTTACCGTGATATCATTGAGGCCCCGGTATTCGATACACGGGCGCAGGGTTTTGTCGTTTTTTTTTCACAAAGAAGAACTCTGCGCCAGCAGGAGAGGCAAAAGGACGAATGCTGCCTGCAGCCAGAGAGTCCTCAATGTACAGTACTCCTCCATGGCCTTGGTCTCTGTGCCAGACAGGGAATAAAGCCACCCCTGAGGCGGTGTGGTGCCTGGGAGGAAATCAATGGTGCAATCGCAGGGACGATGCGGCAGAAGGGATGTGGCGCGAGCCTTGTTGAAAACCTCCCGGAGGTACCTGGCACTCCGTGGGAACGTTGGAGAGATCTGAGGCTTTTCCCAAGCCCGCAGGAGGACGTACCGGGGCAGGCTGCGCCGCCTTAAGGCAATGTGCATGGCAGAATGGGCTCCAACCCAGGATAGAACCAGTAGCCCAGTCGATCAGGGGGTTGTGCCTCTAGAGCCATTCAAATCCCAAAACCACAGGAACATGAGGAGATTCAATTTGTAGAAACTGTATGGACTTCCTGTGATTGTCCGACACGCGCAGGTTAATGGGAACCGTACTGTGAATGACCCTGCCAATGGAGCGTCCGTCCAAAGCTCTGACGTCCATGGGAATAGAGAGGAATTGTGTGGAGATACCCAGCTCAGATACCAGGGTAGCGTCCACTAAGCTCTCGTCAGCCCCAGAATCAATGAGCACCCGGAGAGATTTAGACCGGTCACCCCACAGCAGGATAGCATGGAGAGGAGTACGAGTAATGGGAGTTTGGAGACTCCCAGTATGGCCCACCAGCGTACTTGTACCTACTGATGAGCCTGGTCTTTTACTGGACATGTGGATATATAATGTCCTGAGGTACCACAATACAGGCAACTATTGGAGCTCAGCCTGCGTAAACGTTCATTAGGAGACAATCTAGCCCTGCCCAGCTGCATGGGCTCTGGAGGAGACGAGTCGCCAGTCCCCGATGATTCCCGAGGGAACTCGGGTGACTTCGGATTCTCTTGGGAATGCAGGTGTCGGGGACTTCCGGGGTTCTTCGGAGGCGAGGGAGAAACCGTGGACGAGCGAGTGTGTCCGAGAACAGACCTCCTCTCCCTCCTGCATTCCTGTAGGCGCCCATTGATCCTTATGGTCAAGGCTATGACGGAGTTGAGGTCCATGGGTAACTCCCGAGCTGCGAGCTCATCTTTAATTTCCTCCGATAATCCATAAAGGAAGGTGTCGACCAGGAACTCCGGGTTCCAGGCACTCTCGGCGGCCAACGTGCCAAAGTCTACCGCATAGTCTGCCACACTACGGATGTCTTGAAGTAGTTGAAGTAGCTTCCGAGCCGCCTCTCTCCCGGACACCGGAGAATCGAACACCTTCCTCACCTCCGCTACGAAATCCAAGGTGAGCGCCCTTCCAGACATTAGCGTTATGAGATACGCTATCTTTGAACGATCTGAAGGAATCTAAGAGGGCTGCAGCTGAAAGATGAGGGAGCACTGGGAGAGAAACGCCCATCAGGTTCCAGGATCCCCAACATAGCGCTCCGGAGGAGGTAAGCGGGGTTCTCGGGAAGCTGGGGTAGGCTGGGGAAAAGCACCACTGGTAGCGGGGTTACTGAGCGTCCGGGAGGTTTCCATTGTGGCTTTCCTGATAGATAGTCTGCGGAATTGCTCTAGTAATGAGTTGAAACCCTGATCATGGCGTTCCGCCAAGGTATGGAGTCCTTCCATAAAGTTCTGAAGTAGCTTCTTGGGTCTTCCAATGGTGTCTCCTTGCAGGCAGACAGCGTTGTGGAGCTGATCCGAGTCTGCTGGGTCAGTCATGGCCAGTTCATACTATAACGACACAGGATGAGACCCAGATGCATACACAGGAGGCAGATGGTTCGAGTCTCAGAGATGTATTATATACAAGGAGTAGGCAACGGCAGGTCCGGTACAGGCAGAGATCAGTAATCCTAATAAGAGTCAGGCAGGTGTAGAATGGCAGGCAGGCTCAGGGTCAGGGCAGGCAAAAACAGGTCGGAACCGGGAAGACTAGAACACAAACTAGAGAGAAGGAAAAACATGTAATAACACGCTGGGACGACTTGACGAGACAAGACGAACTGGCAACAGACAGACAGAAAATGCAGGTATAAATACACAGGGATAATGGGGAAAATAGGAGACACCTGGTGGGGGGTGGAGACAAGCACAAGACAGGTGAAACAGATCAGGGTGTGATAGATCTAACCCCTAAAAATTGTTTATATATATACAGTGGGGAGAACAAGTATTTGATACACTGCCGATTTTGCAGGTTGTTCTACTTACAAAGCATGTAGAGGTCTGTAATTTTTTATCATAGGTACACTTCAACTGTGAGAGACGGAATCTAAAACAAAAATCCAGAAAATCACATTGTATGATTTTTAAGTAATTAATTTGCATTTTATTGCATGACATAAGTATTTGATCACCTACCAACCAGTAAGAATTCCGGCTCTCACAGACCTGTTAGTTTTTCTTTAAGAAGCCCTCCTGTTCTCCACTCATTACCTGTATTAACTGCACCTGTTTGAACTCATTACCTGTATAAAAAACACCTGTCCACACACTCAATCAAACAGACTCCAACCTCTCCACAATGGCCAAGACCAGAGAGCTGTGTAAGGACATCAGGGATAAAATTGTAGACCTGCATAAGGCTGGGATGGGCTACAGGACAATAGGCAAGCAGCTTGGTGAGAAGGCAACAACTGTTGGCGCAATTATTAGAAAATGGAAGAAGTTCAAGATGACGGTCAATCACCTTCGGTCTGGGGCTCCATGCAAGATCTCACCTCGTGGGGCATCAATGATCATGAGGAAGGTGAGGGATCAGCCAAGAACTACACGGCAGGACCTGGTTAATGACCTGAAGAGAGCTGGGACCACAGTCTCAAAGAAAACCATTAGTAACACACTACGCCGTCATGTATTAAAAATCCTGCAGCGCACGCAAGGTCCCCCTGCTCAAGCCAGCGCATGTCCAGGCCCGTCTGAAGTTTGCCAATGACCATCTGAATGATCCAGAGGGGGAATGGGAGAAGGTCATGTGGTCTGATGAGACAAAAATAGAGCTTTTTGGTCTAAACTCCACTCGCCGTATTTGGAGGAAGAAGAAGGATGAGTACAACCCCAAGAACACCATCCCAACCGTGAAGTATGGAGGTGGAAACATCATTCTTTGGGGATGCTTTTCTGCAAAGGGGACAGGACGACTGCACCGTATTGAGGGGAGGATGGATGGGGCCATGTATCGCGAGATCTTGGCCAACAACCTCCTTCCCTCAGTAAGAGCATTGAAGATGGGTCGTGGCTGGGTCTTCCAGCATGACAATGACCCGAAACACACAGCCAGGGCAACTAAGGAGTGGCTCCGTAAGAAGCATCTCAAGGTCCTGGAGTGGCCTAGCCAGTCTCCAGACCTGAACCCAATAGAAAATCTTTGGAGGGAGCTGAAAGTCCGTATTGCCCAGCGACAGCCCCGAAACCTAAAGGATCTGGAGAAGGTCTGTATGGAGGAGTGGGCCAAAATCCCTGCTGCAGTGTGTGCAAACCTGGTCAAGACCTACAGGAAACGTATGATCTCTGTAATTGCAAACAAAGGTTTCTGTACCAAATATTAAGTTCTGCTTTTCTGATGTATCAAATACTTATGTCATGCAATAAAATGCAAATGAATTACTTAAAAATCATACAATGATATTTTCTGGATTTTACATGCTTTGTAAGTAGAAAAACCTGCAAAATCGGCAGTGTATCAAATACTTGTTCTCCCCACTGTATATACACTACCGTTCAAAAGTTTAGGGTCACTTCGAAATGTCCTTGTTTTCGCAAGAAAAGCAATTTTTTTGTCCATTAAAATAACATCAAATTGAATTGATCAGAAATACAGTGTAGACATTGTTAATGTTGTAAATGGCTATTGTAGCTGAAAACAGCAGATTTTTTATGGAATATCTGCAGAGTTGCAAAGAAAAAGCCATATCTCAGATTGGCCAATAAAAAGAAAAGATTAAGATGGGCAAAAGAACACAGACACTGGACTTTTTCTTTGCAACTCTGCCTCGGTCAGCATCCCGGAGTCGCCTCTTCACTGTTGACGTTGAGACTGGTGTTTTGCGGGTACTATTTAATGAAGCTGCCAGTTGAGGACCTGTGAGGCGTCTGTTTCTCAAATTAGACACTCTAATGTATTTGTCCTCTTGCTCAGTTGTGCACCGCGGCCTCCCACTCCTCTTTCTATTCTGGTTAGAGCCAGTTTGCGCTGTTCTGTGAAGGGAGTAGTACACAGCGTTGTACGAGATCTTCAGTTTCTTGGCAATTTCTCGCATGGAATAGCCTTCATTTCTCAGAACAAGAATAGACTGACGAGTTTCAGAAGAAAGTTATTTGTTTCTGCTCCAGATACTCAACTACATTTACATTACATTTAGTCATTTAGCAGACGCTCTTATCCAGAGCGACTTACAGTTAGTGAGTGCATACATAATTTTTTTTAATTTTTCATACTGGCCCCCCGTGGGAATCAAACCCACAACCCTGGCATTGCAAACGCCATGCTCTACCAACTGAGCTACATCCCTGCCGGCCATTCCCTCCCCTACCCTGGACAACGCTGGGCCAATTGTGCGCCGCCCCATGGGTCTCCCGGTCGCGGCCGGCTACGACAGAGCCTGGATTCAAACCAGGATCTCTAGTGGCACAGCTAGCACTGCAATGCAGTGCCTTAGACCACTGCGCCACTCAGGAGACTTTATCTAGTCTCAGGACTTTATCTAGTCTCAGGAGACTTAACTAGTCTCAAGAAGGCCAGTTTTATTGGTTCTTTAATCAGCACAACTGTTTTCAGCTGTGTTAACATAATTGCAAAAGGGTTTTTTAATGATCAATTAGCCTTTTAAAATGATAAACTTGGATTAGCAAACACAACGTGCCATTGGAACACGGGACTGATGGTTGCTGATAATGGGCCTCTGTACGCCTATGTAGATATTCCATTAAAAATCAGCCGTTTCCAGCTACAATAGCCATTTACAACATTAACAATGTCTACACTGTATTTCTGATCAAGTTGATGTTATTTTAATGGACAAAAAAATTGCTTTTCTTTCGAAAACAAGGACATTTCTAAGTGACCCCAAACTTTTGAACAGTAGTATATATATAAATAAATAAATAAAAAGTAAGTGACAAACTCAACTATGTCACAGTCTCACAATCCTGTTATGATCAAACAAGTAACAGGGTTGAGTGTGACGGGTTTAGTTTTTTGGCTCAATATGGCCACTGCTCCTCATGTGGTGAAGAACAGGAGACCACAAGGCATGCATAAAATTAAGAAATTGCATATATTCTGCAATAAAAAAAGATAGTTTTGATAAGCAATCATTTTATATCTTTATTTCATGTAACATAATTGAGTGGTTGAGCTTGACGACCGTGGACTTTAACAATTCTCCCTCTATCAGTCAGTGCTGTTGATGACACAGAGGGGGCCCCTGGCAATAGGCTAGCCTACTCCAGGTCAAAAGTTAGTTGTCGGAAAAGGTCTTCAGCGTTCATTGTCCTGTTGTGATTGACACATGCTGATCATGGTGCTGACCACATACCAAAAGGTCCAGCAGCGCATGACAGGTGCATGTTGAAACACTGACCTCTGTTGGTAGATTAGGCTAATAGGAAATGTTTAAGAGGAAATGTTGGTCTTTCCAACAGTCTATCACAGGAGGCAGCTGAGAGGAGGACGGCTCATAATAATAGCCGGAAAGGAGCAAATGGAATGGCATCAAACACCTGTTTGATGTGTTTGATACCATTACACTAATTCCACTCCAGCCATTACCACAAGCCCATCCTCTCCAACTAAGATGCCACCAACCTCGTGTCAATGTGTAAGTCGCTCTGGATAAGAGCGTCTGCTAAATGACGTAAATGTAAATGTAAATGTGTCAGGTCTATATAATTTTCTCATAAGCATATAAACATAGTGAATCTTTAAAACAGATCTACAACTCTACCTGTGTATGGCCTATCAGTATTTCCGATAAAGGAATGCCAAGAAATGAGTGTTTTACCCTGGGCGCACGGAGCGCATGCGGCGTGCAGTGACAGCTTGGGGGCGGCGCTCCTCCTCAATGTGAAGGGGGTGAGACGGTGACACATTCAGAACACACTGTGGGCTTTGAGTTACATCGACAGACATCGTCCTGACGGACCTCTGCAAAACATTTGACACTCTGTGTGTTGCGCTGGTGGCACCCGAGTTGTGACATTGCGAAATGCGCTTCACATATCAACCCCACCCCTTCTCTCCTCTAATTCCAGACCCCTGTATGTATTTTTAGCAATGATGTTCACTGTCAAGTAATCTAACGGAAAGAACAGCAAAGAACACACTCCAGCAAAGAAGAAGAGAACTGGCGTTAAGGCCGTTGAACGTTTCATCATCCATGGAAAGCAGCAAATGAAATGAAAATTGAAAATAATCTATTGCTTTGTGCCTTGGTGACCTTTACCAGCTCATCGGAGACAAAGGGTAGGCCTAGGTGTCAACGGTGTGTGTGATGTGTTTAGAACAGACAGCCCGCTGAGCAGAGAGTTCTTTTGTGCTCCACATTCAGCCTACTTTATCATCGCAGTATGTTCTGATGACAGTAGGACAATTTGTATAATGTAGGTTACATTTAGATGTAGCCTAATGTTACCTATCTTATTTGGCAGTGTTTATTGATTGGTTATACACTAGGACTACCTGTCAGTGTGGGTTATTATCAGTTTATTATAGTGAAGGAAGTTTCTATTGACATAATGGGCCAATATGAATACTCTTAGAATTGCTCAACATATTAAAATCCACCATTATGTGTAGAACATAATGCTGACCAGAGGTCACTCATCCCAAATTGTGTTGTTCCCATTAATTACAGAACAATGTTCACTTCTGTTAATCAGCTGACCCTGAATGTCACACAGTTACCCTGGAAACACATGCTGTAGGCCTAATGAGATTCCTATCCTATTTATTTCCCAGTCATGCTTTTGTAATGTCTACCAGCTACTTCATCTATTCACAACAAAATGAAGCACCAGGACATCCTATTCCTACAGTGACATCATCATTATTTTCTTGCAGGTCAGAGCACTGTTTTGCCCCCTGTTGTCACCCCAGGCGCCCTCCAGCATGAGGGCGTGTCCACTGCATCCCCAGTCCTCCCATTGGTCAATGAAGATGAGGATCAGGGGCCAGAGCCAGGTCCTGCCAAACAGACCTCACCAGACCAAGCGAATGGGGCCCCAACCAAACCAGCTTTTATTGACGGCGACAGGCTGCTTCAATCAGAGTTTGTTACAGATGACATGGCTGTGACCAATCAGATGACCACGTCTCCGCCTGCACCTGCACACACAGTCAACACCGTTACAGCCACCCAAGACAACGCCACTCTCGTAGGTACAGTAACCCAAAGGATATTTTACTTCTATCAGAGTCATTAAGCCTGCCTATATTCCCCATGGTTACCCAGAGGTAGCTGTTACCAGTGGACTGTGTACAGTCTGAAAATAGAGAGCCGCATTCTGCAAAAGCTGCTTGTTTGCAAACACAGAAGCTTGCCTCAAGCTCCAACCCACCGCCAGGCAGCATACCAGGGGTATAGAAAGTTGAGGGGTGTAGAGAGGGATGTGGCAACATGATGTAGGATTATCGTTTTACTGGACGGACAAATACAACTCTCTCTGTCGATGCTGAGCATGTGTCTTCTGTGTCTGACACCTCTTCTGCCTGACACTGAAAAAACACACAATGTTACATAACAGCATCCAGATTTCAGTCTCGCTCTCTCCCACTGTCTCTCTTGTTCACATACTTGCTCTCTTTGTCTAATTCCTCTCCTTTTGATTTCAAATAATAGGTGGAGCCTCATTTAGGAGAATCAGGTACATGAAATGATGGTACATGAAAAAAGGCTTGGCATTGCAGAACCTTTCTCTGTATCTTCTTTAGAGATGATGTATGTACACTATGTAATACAGTTTATATACACAGAGTGTACAAAACATTAAGAACCCCCCTGCTTTTGCCCTCAGAATAGCCTCAATTCATTGAGGCATGGACTCTACAAGGTGTCGAAAGCGTTCCACAGGGGTGCTGGCCCATGTTGACTCCAATGCTTCACACAGTTTTGTCAAGTTGGCTGGATGTTCTTTGGGTGGTGGACAATTCTTGATAAACACGGGAAACTGTTGAGCATGAAAAACCCAGCAGCGTTGCAGTTCTTGATACAAACCGGTGCGCCTGGCACCTACTACCATACCCCGTTCAAAGGTACTTAAATATTTTGGCTTGCCCATTCACCCTCTGAATGGCACACATACACAATCCATGTCACAATTGTCTCAAGGCTTACAAATCCTTCTTTAACCTGTCTCCTCCCCTTCATCTACACTGATTGAAGTGGATTTAACAGGTGACATCAATAAGGGATCATAGCTTTCACCTGGATTCACCTGGTCAGTCTATGTCCTGCAAAGAGCAGGTGTTCTTAATTACATTTTACATTTTAGTCATTTAGCAGACGCTCTTATCCAGAGCGACTTACAGTTAGTGAGTGCATACATTTTAATGTTTAGTACACTCAATGTATAATACCGTTGTAATTCTATTTCTCTGTGACTTTCTCTCAGCCGCTCCAGACTGCTCCTCCTCATCATCCCCTGTAAAGAGAACCTTCCCTGCAGGACTGCCCTCCACCCTAGGGGACATTACTAGCCACCCCTCAACCCTAGGGGGCACTACCTATCCTGGCCCCGCTGGAGGCCACCTCACCACCTCTACTCCTCCTGTTTTAGATACCACCCCACCTCCATCCCATGTTTTAACACCGATCCAGTCCTCTGTCCAACTCAGCACCCCAGCATTGACCCCTGACCCAACCCAAACCCTCACCCCGGAGCACCCCAAGACCTCCGCCCCAGCCCACGTTCCTGCCCCTGCCGGCCCGCCTCACCAGGAGGTTCCATCAGAGCTCACCGTTGAAGATGAGGGTAAGGTGATAATTGACCAATTAACCAATCAACTAATTCACTGATTATCCAGTTAACAAATGACACAACAAATTAGCCAATGTATCAATCAAATCAATTGACATTTTGTTTCAGACAAAGGGCCACACCTCCACTCTCCTCTGGACCCTTTGCTGGCTAGCCTAGTCTCTATCTTTATTGTCACCACAGCCGTAGTCTCTGTTGGCCTCTTCCTCAAATTCCGCCAACGGACCGACCACCCTGAGTTCCACCGGCTGCAGGATCTACCCATGGTGAGCATACTGTACTGGACATGTTAGATTCAGGTCTTCTATGGCATGTCATTTTATGTGGGGTATATGATTTCGATGAATTTGAAGTGATATAGTGTTTTGCAACATTAACTCATCCTAGTCTTGTCTTCCTGTCCAGGATGACTTGATGGAAGACACACCACTTTCCAGATACACTTACTGATGATGGAAACCTCTCATCAACAGTCAACTTTACTTCTAGCCCAGCTACACAGCAGACACCCAATCGGCCACCATTTTGGATCCTGGCAAAGCTTTTGACTGGACTGGAGGCCCTCAGCCAGCGCCCATGTTGGCTCACTATGATTCCCCCTGCTGAGCAGTTTCCAATTTGATTGTCTTCTGTTAACAATGAGAAGGCATTAAATACCCAATCAGGTGTTTCAATAGGACATCAGAGGTTCCGTTTCAACATTAGGCCAACATCAGAGGTTCCGGTTCAACATTAGGCCAACCATCATTATTGCCTTTGAAGCTCTGATGTTTCATCTGCACAGAGGTCTGTTTTGTTCTTTGTAATGTACCCCCTCCTGATACAGGTCATGCACAGCACAGACTGCACTTTAATGTGTTATAGAAACAGTCACAGTGCCCTCTAGGGGATATCAGTGGAAGTGGAGTCCCAAATGAGTTGGTACTGTACGAAGAAAACACAATACCACATTTGATGTTGTTGCCAAGATCTATGATAGAGGGGAAATAGACAGGGAGTGAAAGATGCGTACTGTAGTAGTACTTAAGTGATTTAAATGTTCACCAGTCTCCAGAAAACCATGTTATGGGACTATTCTAATCCCTGAACTGGCCAAACATGAGTGAAATGCTCTTTCAAACCAGAATGCCTAGTGGGTTGTCTTAACAAGGGATTGAGTTTAGAAAAACACCCATCCTTGGTCTTACTTGCATGATAACCAGTAAAGATTCTGTAAATGTAACCCCAAAACAGTCAGCAAAACAGTGAATTTGTTTGAAGTGTAGTGACAGAAAGGGGGTCACCTCCAATAAGGGTGACTTGATTCAAAACCATATCTAAAAAGTTTAATCAAATTTAAAGACTACTTTGAGGTGAAAGGTTGGGTTCACCAACAGTGGTCACACAGTGGTGCTTTCATGTGAAAGTGATCGGTTAAGGAACTTTGTGAAACACAAATGATGAAAAAGTTGAGTATTTTCAAAATGTGAATGCAAAATGTATACTTACTATTTGTTTAAAATACATAGGAAATGGTCAAGTACATATTTATTAACTATTCACTTGATGTCTCACAAAATGATCCTTTAAATTTGTAAATTGGAAATACTAAAATGCAGAAACAGAGCAGTGTCTAAGAACTATGAGATTTTAAGTCACATCTAGATTGAAAATTACTTGTTTTGTCAAGCACTGTAACAATTCATATTTACAGTGTTTTGAAGTGTCTCTCGTGATTTACCAGTTAAGTGCCAAAAGTGATGTAGGATGATATACAGTTGCAGGGTTAACTTTAAGAAATGTATGTTTTAAAGGACTTGTTCAATTTTTTTATAATACAACTGAAACCCTTTTAGCTGTGTGCTTTTGACTCTTCATCATATGAGTGATTCACAAGTTCAGAGAGTTATTGTATTGTTACTTAGTACAATTAAACTAATCATGGACAGAAATTGCCTAATGGCTAAGGTAATAGTAGAGCGTTTCTTGTGCCTGCATGTAGACTTATCAGAGGTGGTGTGTGAACTTTGGACAACTATGCAGCTCAGATCAACGAGGACAACCACACCCCTCACACATTATTAACCTCTTGGCAGCCTTTTTCTAATACACCGAACACCTACACATATCTCACACACGCCCATGGATACCAGCATTAAAGCACACATCCCCATGGATACCAGCATTAAAACAAGTCCATGACAGAACCAAATAAAGACATTTAATATTTATTTCAAGCACCATTTCCCATGGTCATTTTATACATTATAATTTCATTAAGAGTACAGTTTTGGCAAATATGCATTCAAAACATCACACTCTCACAAAGAATAGGTTAATCAACGTGGTGAAGCATGCACCTCCTCTGTTGTTCATTGCAGAAGCTTCTCTGGGCCTGTCAGTGTTCAGTTGTGGGTCAGGGTTCAGGGGTCGGGGAGGAGTTGGGGTGGTGTAGTTATGGAATGAGGCACAAACAGCGGTGGTCGTCTGTTTTCACGTTTACTAAACACTGTCTTTCTACGTATGCCATAAACAAGTATGGATGCCCACAAGGGACATCCTACTACTATTAGAGTGGGGTCGGATGGGGTTGCAGTACCTCACTGGGGAATGGTAGCAGGAATGGCAGTGGGAAGGGGAGCTGAGAACCTCATCCCTGGTCTCATCCCATGCCACACCCAGTCACCACAGCCCAACAGTGTTCTGCCAAAGTTGGCTACGATCAGCATCATGCCCAGCAGAGCAATGTTCCCGAATGCCCCGCGCATCCTTTTCTTAGGATCTGGAAGGATAACATAGAACAAAACCCTTGAATAATGGCTGCCATATTGTTTTAATCAACTATTGGATTATAAGCATATCTATCAGTTGTCTTACCTCCAGTGGAGTATCCGTATGCGTAGATCTCCCTGCTTATAACCCATGTCATTCCAAGACCACTGACTAGGCGCTGTAACACACAAGGTTCCCTGTTGGTATACTACAAAATATTCTTAATGCCTTAAAACCCCCTAAAGTCGATGTCCACGAGGAAATCTAGTTAGTATAATAAAATAATCCCAATCAAAATCTGTCTGTTTAAGCATGGTCTGTGTCTCAATCCACTGCATTCGCCAATGGCGGTCTTCCACATCTGTGGTGGAAGGTGGCAGAGCTACAGCAGTGTTTGTCAGACCACGAGACATCCCGAAAATCTGTCTTCTCACAAAAACGTCTGTAGCGTCCGAGGTTCGGCCTACTAACTAATATGACCACTCTATGGAAAGATGACTCTCACAAACATGATGGTGTTCTCCGTTTTGCTCTACACCCTCCACAAGTGTCACAGGACTAGTCACAGGACTCGTCTTAAGTCGGTACCGCCGATCTGCCAACTTCTGTCTGTAGTGTCCGGACAGTTTGGGCTACACACTAATGTTTTGCTCTAGGACACCCACATGCATCACAAGACTCGTCTGAAGGTAGACCGGAATCAGTTAATATAATTAATGGAAGTATATATGGAAGTAGTTTAGTGGCCCCAAAAATTTTTTAAATATGGGTAAAGATATTTTTTACATTATTTTCTGATCTTTCTTATTTCTCTCAGATATAGGACAGGTGCTTTAAAACAAACTTCCTTTTGATTTATTTTTTACTATTTGTTTTTACAAATGAATCTGTTATTCAATGCGTTTCTATGGGCTAATAGCAGTAAGGCCAAATTCAATGTTTCATCAAATAATTGTATTTTATACCTAAAGGGGTCCTAAAATTCCAAATCAAATAGCTAAAAGGGTATGATCATCGTAAAACCCCGGCTTAGACTCTTAAGGATGAATGAATGGGAATCTAATATTGCAGAGACATATACTTCGACTAATCAGCTGTACAGTCTGGCATGCACGGTATACAAATCTAACAGAGTAAATTAATAAATGGAAGTCAACTTACAGGACTATGCAGGCCACCGATGGCAAGACAGAAGAGGTAAGCAGGGTAGATCTCCAGGCTGTAAATAAATAATAGCTATTAGTGGACCTAATATCCAACAAGACATTTTTACTTTGTATGTGAAAACATATTGTGTTTTCTCTGCTGACTGTCAGCTACATACTACATGTACATACTATAGTATTACTACATACGTGTTCTGATGGGCCCGCTGGATGCAATTGAAGATATTTCCAGTTTCTGGGTCATCGCTGTACATCTGAGGGTACTGTCCAACAGAGAAGAGAAAAGAAGATTAGGTAAACCATACAGAGAGGTTTTCTTAGCAAACACACAGTAGGCCTACTAGTGAGGTTAAGAACACTGGGCCCTTCTTTTAGGCTGAAATTGTTTCCTGGTCAGATGAGGTCACATGGTAAGCCGTATCCATTTAGCGATCCCAGGTCCTGGGCCACTCACATTGATCTTGTACTTCTTGCGCGCTTTGCCAACTTTCAGGGCGAGGTGGCCAATCATGACTATACTGGCAACACCAGTGAGAACCACAAACCCATATTCCTTAGACAGCACAACCATCCTGGCACTTATCTGCAAGAGAAAAATGCATAGCCTACAGGTAAATTGTAAAAATACATAGCCTACTATAGGTGAGTTGGTTCATCCCACTTTCACATTCACTGTAGATAAGATACTGGTTGAAAATTCAATCCAATCAGGCAACAGATTAGTTAGTAGGCCCTAAATTACATGAAAGGACATTACACAAAACCAGAAGCTATTACACTGCCATGG
Organism: Coregonus clupeaformis; assembly: GCF_020615455.1. Taxonomy (NCBI): domain Eukaryota; kingdom Metazoa; phylum Chordata; class Actinopteri; order Salmoniformes; family Salmonidae; genus Coregonus; species Coregonus clupeaformis. The sequence continues at coordinate 26,845,061 of NC_059205.1, forward strand.
AGCATAGGCTTCTATGCAAATATGACATGTGCTTATTATGTCTATTGTAGCCTATTGTATGGCATGACCAGGCTATTCAAAACCCTTTCCCTTACCAAAGTTTTACCCCTTGATTCAACCTGCACTCAGGGGTCGACATAGTAAACATAAATTCGTAAACCAGACTAACCACCCAACTTTAGTTTTTGCCTTAAGTCACCTTCTGTCCAGTGGCGGCTGGCCGATAGAGGGCGCTAGGGCGCCGCCCCCTTAAATAAAATTATTATTTTTTAAAAATAAAAAAATAAAAATAATAATAATAAAAACATCAGTATGTCAATATTTGTGTGTTTGAAATATGGAATGCACACAGTAATATGTGTAAGATATGATAGAAAATCATATTCGCAACCTTTCCTCTGCCTGTCAAACGCCTCGTCAGCTCTGGGCGATACAGAAAGTGCCCCGAGGAGGCGGGTCTACGTAGCAGTTAAGCCAATTGCTAATTTAAGATATGAATGTATGACATAAAATGTAGCTAATCAGCGATTTTAATTCGAATCCAAGGAGGGCGATTATTTTATCGCCCCAAGCTCGCCCTGATAAAATAAGGACCGGGCTCCAGTGGCGCCATTTTACTAGACGACAATGGCGAACGCAAGCGTTACTCCTCCAAGACCCAACCCTAACTCGGTGAAATCTCTCCTCCAAGATCCGTTTGAGAGGAGAACTTTGTCAGAGAAAGTTCGGGTGAAAGAGCTGGGCCCAGATCAACCTGACCTCTCAATCAGACAGCAGGCTAGCGAGAAAGGGAAGCAGTATATGCGCGGCTTCTCCCGTAGCTGGTACACCAGGAAGGCTTGGCTAGCTGGGTGCACTGATGCTAATGCTTTATTTTGCTTTCCGTGCTTGCTTTTTAAAACCGACGGGTCAGATTCAGCATGGACAGGTACCGGAGTGAGGGATATGAAGCACCTGTCAGAGAAGGTAAAGAAACATGAGAACACCAGGGCACACATGGACAACTCTGTAAAGCTAGCTGTATTAGGAAGGGTGAACATTGCTACGCAGCTGGATGACGGCCACAGGATTGCGGTGAGGAAACACAATGAGGAGGTGGATAAAAACAGGCACATTCTATCCAAAATTATCGATTGTGTGAAGTTCTGTGGGGCTTTTGAGTTGGCCTTGCGTGGGCACGAGGAGACTGACTCCTCCGACAACCCCGGCATTTTCCGGGGCTTAGTGGATTTTGTTGCCTCCCTCGACAGTGTGCTGGAGGAGCACCTGAAGACAGCTACCGTTTTTAAGGGCACGTCAAAGACGATACAGAACGAGCTGTTGGACTGTATGTTGTCAGTGCTTAAGGATTACATCCTGGAGGAAGTAAAGAGTGCTGATTTTATCGCCATTCAAGCTGACGAGACGACTGACGTTTCCACCCACTGCCAGTTGGTGCTTGTGATACGCTACATCGATGCTAAAAGTAACGTCCAAGAGCGTTTTTCGAGTTCATTTTGATCGAGAACGCAACCGCCCGACACCATCGCTACAGCGCTGCTGGAGAGGCTCAGCACCATACTCTCACATGGACAAAGGGCCAAACTTATTGCCCAGGCTTACGACGGAGCAAGTGTGATGAGGGGAGCCACCGGCGGAGTGCAGCGTAAAATAGTGGATGTGTACGAAAATGCGCACTACGTCCACTGCTATGCACATCAGCTGAACCTCATCATGCATGTAAAACTGGTACATAATTGATACAGATTTACGGTATGTTGCCTATATATTACTATATACCGGTATTGATGCACAGACCAGTTTGGGTTTTTACTTTACCTTCTATAACGGTATTTCAATGTTTGGTTTGTTAAATGTGGTAATGCCACTCCGCCATGTGTAACGTCCGTTTTTCTAGTTTACTCCACAATTTGGGTCGTCTCTCTCCTCTCTCACCAAGTACCACCCCGTCACTCAAGGAGCGCAGTTGTTGTTACTCGACCACGAGAACAAGTGTTTGTCCAAAAAGACACAATCAGACGTTGATAATAATGCAGGAAAGTACTACACAGTTTGTAATAATTATTCAGGTGTCCACCAGGTCAATTTCTAGAAGAGGCCTAGTTGTTATTGAAGATTAACTTTATTGCTAAGTGCACAGCAGAACAAAATTATGTTGCATCCCTCTCACAAATGTAATAGAAAAAGGCTTTAAAACGTAATAACATCAGTTAATTATGTACATCACAGGTTAAAAGCAGTTACTAGACATAGTTTGTGTGTATATACACACTATCTGTCTGTCTGTCTGTCTGTTATATATATATATATATATATATATATATATATATATATATAAAAAAGTCACTGGTTGTGTGTTGAGGGGGAATTACAGTGAGCTAAGAAGTCTGATTGCAAGTTATCAAATTAAACTTTATTTTTTGGACCCAGGGCCTCAATTCCCTCTTTGTGTGGGGACAGCGCATCTGACGAGCAGCAACAGCCCATCAAGCGACGGAGGATGCTGGGACCAGGAGAACAACAGAGGTTGGCTATAGAGGTAAGTTGTGATGTAATTGTCAGTGTTTCCCCATAGAACTTTTTTCAGGCCTGGTAGTATGTAGCCAAAACCCTGAACAATCAGCACCTTGGTAATCATATACTTGAGTTGGACATAGGCATGTGTCAGTCAGGATCACTTGCATCAAAATAGCTTAATTGCAAATTAAAGCTGATGATGTATCTTTACAGGTATGTGATACCATCCTGAGTCATGCCAAAGAGAGGTTCTCCTTCACCCAGCACCTCATCAGCGCAACACTATTGCACGGAGAGTTGTTCCCACAACACAGTGTGAAGTTCCCGATACAGCGCTTGAAACAACCGTGGAGGCGTACCCCATGTTGAACAAGGCCAAGCTCAAAACCGAACTGTCCCTCATCTATGAGAACAGTGAGTTCAAGGCTTGTAGTGGTGCAGTGCCCCTGTACCAGTTCTTCATGGAGAACAACCTTCAGAGCACTTTCACAGAGACTGCCAGCCTCCTCAAGATCCTCATCACCACACCCATGACAACTGCTGAGTCAGAAAGGTGCTTCTCTACACTGAAAAGGATCAAGACCTTCCTGAGAAACAGCATGACACAGGATCGCCTGAACGCTCTGGCCATGCTCTCCATGGAGAAGAAACTTGTCAGGGACATTCCTGACTTTAATCAAAGGGTCATTGAGAGGTTTGCCACTCAGAAGGACAGACGGGCAAAATTCCTGTACAAATAAGATGACAGACACACACACACAGAGCAGCTCTGGCCGCATGTTTCTTTGTATATAGTTGACCTTAGCATAAAAAAATCCAGTTATATATGGTACTCTAGAAAGTCTTAATAGTGTCTTTGCTAATATTACTGTATATATGTTGTTTTGTATCAATTAATTGTTGCAGTTCTGGAGCACATTAACAATTAGTCACATTTAGTATGATCATAAAATACTGTATGCTATTCTTCCAGTCAAAGGTTTGAGTTCATCCACTTGATATCCATTTCTATATTATACATCCTTTTATACAGTGTAAGATTTCCTATAAACTTTATAATAATTTC